>NC_052121.1:674547-692262 GCF_012273895.1 Zerene cesonia | reverse complement strand
CTCCATTGATTTATAGGTTATGAATCAACCCCCCCCGCCATTACCCATGATGTATCGCGCTGATAATGAATCCAGCTGTATTTTTGGCAACGTGTGATGGAAATATGAAGTTTGGAGTTATGGCCGTTAATGTCTATGGACCATGTTGCTGTTAAGTCTCTTTTTTGGCGGGAGAAATAATTACTAAATGTTATTTTGCAATCTCGAGCTACTAACTCCAAACGGGATAAAAATAAATTGTAAATAGAATCAAATTAAAGTTTCTTAATATGTACCCTGTGAGACAAAGAAACACCATTTCAAATCCCAAATCAGTTGTTAGCCTTGTCGATTCAAAACATGCCGCCAAATTATCAAAACTCGGCGCGTACAATTTCTATCACAAACGGCATCATTTGAAAGCATTCTCAACTCTAATTACGTGTTCACTATAACGTCGTACAATTCATTCCTATCACTGTAGAGAAATAAAAGGCGATTGCTTGAGCATTGACGTTTCATTCAATATGGCTGACTGACAGCCGTCGCGCGCGCCAGATAGCGCGCCAAGTGACATTTGACGAAGGATCGACGCCGCTGCCTCTAAGTGATGATCTTTTTATAGCGTGATGAAATGTTTGATTTCACACTTTAAAATTTCTCTTGGCTGAAATCATGGAGTATGAAAGCTTGCTCAATTTGTTTTTTTTTTTTTATTAAGCTGTTTTCGAAACGGACTCAATGATATAAAATTGACCTTTTATTGATTTATCCTCTACAAAAAAACATAGCCATAAAGAAGTAATTTCAAGAACGTGATACATATAAACTAAGTAATTAAATAAATAATTAAATAAAATATTCATGCGTGTAAGCAATATTGTAAATACTGGTCCGCAATTTACAAATTAAAGCATAACATCATTCGCGCTCAGTAAAAACTTCTGTCCCGCACCGACGTGAAAACCAAACCATCAATAAAAGTCACGCAACAAAATACACGACCAATTTACTTGACGATTTCACAAAAATGTACAAATCCATACACCCACAGTCCGGCGTCGCACAATAAATCAATTTATAGAAAACTACACAGCACAATGCGTGCTTCAGCCGTACGGATTTGCATTAGTGATTACATTAATCATTTCACTACAATTGAAGTAATATAAGCCATAAAACTCTGTATAGACACCCATTAATTGTCATTGACGTGATGGGGAGATTGACAAATGTCAGACGCGCGCGATTTTTGTAAGACATTTTTTTGTGTGTGTGACTTGCGCTTCTATTCAGTTTGTCTGATTTTTGATTTGAATGACTCGAGGTTTTTACAGTTTAATGATTCGTTAGAATCTATTGTTAATTGTTGTTATGATAATGCGGTTATTTTGTTATGTCTGTATGATATGTAATAATTAATATTGTAGGAGCATAATTTTGAAAAAAATTCTATTTGTTTGATTGAGTGTAATTATTGTAAATAGAAAAGATAATTAAATTATTGTTGCCATATTGAATATATTAATAACATATTGATCAAAATTTGAATGTCTGACGCGGTCCGACACGAGGCATTTGTTTGCATTTAAATTTTTTAAGCATCCATCGCAGCCAACTTAACTAATTCAACCAACCATCACATTAACACAAAATTTATTTTTTAACTGGGTACCAGAGATTTCAAATAGCAGTTTATAAATATATCAATTTTTTAAACCTTGCTTACCCAGTTACGGAATAGGCCCTCATCATTCATCCCTGATTCATCCCTGATGTAGACTTTAAAGAGCTACGATCTGGCAGGGCATTGAAGGGTATTCACCTAATGCCTACATTATATTAACTACGTGATATAGATTCTATGACTGAAATGTGAAAAATTTTAATATATCTACCGCAAAGCGGACAAAACAGCTTTCAGAAAGCCGACAGACGAAGCAAGACATGGTTCAGTAGTTTTTGCGTGAAAGAGCAACAAACACACACACATCCTTACAAACTTTCGCATTTATAATATTAGTATGATATTAGTAGAATTACGTAAAAACTACTGACCGCATGGAATTGGTTATACGAAGTATGTACACGAGTATAAAACATATCAAAGAAGTCATATATTCCACAATAATTATGCAATTAGTATATTAATATGTCATGATAAAAAATATCAATCACCACTAAGCCCAAATAACGCGACGCAATCACAAAATAATTTCATATACAATTTCATTACGGTCACGTCACGTCACGTCCTCGTCAGCTGTCACGCGTCACGTCAACGTCACTCACCTGCCAGCCCGCGGAGTGACACATTGTTAATTAGACTGTAACAAATGTGCGCCTGTGTGCGTCGGGTGGCCTTGCATGACTCACACTAGTATAACATGCTATATGAAATTCACATTTTATATCGATTAACAGCGAATTTAACATGATTTGATATGCAAAAATACAGATTTATTAATTTTTTGACGTGTTAATCTATACTGATAAACAAATTGACAGATTGTTTTGTTTGTTTGCTTGTACTAAGTGTCCTGCGCATCAACTGAAATTTGGAAAATTCTTTTACCAGTCATAAGCTTCGTTATTCCTTAAGTATAAATTCTTTTTATTTTTAATCGGACGAAGCGTGCAAAAATAGACCATCCAACTTCGTGAAATTTATACAGTTTGCCAGAGTAGTGGATTATTGCCTGAACCCTCATAGGAAGTCTGTGTTCCAGCTGTGGGAATATTTATGATGATATTTCTTTTAATCCAGATAGCCTTCCAATGTCGTAAAATGGTCCATTTCCTTTTCCTCACCTTATCCAGTCCATTATTCACGATGTCAATCTTTTATCTCTTATCCCCTAAAAGCGGGCAACGCATATGCAGACACTTTACTTCTGTAAATATTCTTGGACAGTGGTGATCGCTTCTCATCTAGCAAACCACCAGCTTGGTTATAGATGGACAATCCATTATGTAGCTTTTACGGATAGAAAACAGCAAAAAGGTAATTATTAATTACTACAACAAAAAAATTCATAAGATTATATTATTATCCTCTAGCTGCGCTCCGCGGTTTCACCCGAGTAAGTCCGTATCCCGTAGGAATATCGGGATGAAAAGTTGCCTATATGTTATTTCAGTTGTCGAGCTGTCTACGTACCCAATGTCATTGCAATCGGTGCAGTAGTGTTTGCTTGAAAATGTAGCAAACACAAACACACACATCCTTATAAACTTTCGCATTTATAATATTAGTAGGATAAGATATTCTATCCTATCTTAGATCGCCAGTATTAAATAATATCCTTAGTATACTGTGTATGAGAGCAAGTGAGACATTTAACTTGATTCTATTATGAAAGCGTGTTTTTGCATTTTTTTTTATTTAATGTAATATTCCTAGTATATATGTGACATTGATTAAGTAAATCCGTTTGTATATATAATGTATATGTAATATAAGTAAATGATAAATAAATCGTCATAGACTATAATAGAATAAAACAAAACTATTTTCTCCATATAATATGTTCTGATTCCCCTGCAAGGTCTTCTATCAGAGTAAGGTCACTGTTATAATCACATTTCGTCATACTTATATTCAGAGGCCTCCATAAACTTACCCTTCCCATTCCTTTTTTCGCGTTGGCAATCTCTTCCTTATCCCTAACTCACTTAAAGCGTGCAAGCTAGCCTTTACAATAAGTTTGGCCTCTGAAAGTGTTAATGGTGTTTTTTTAGCATCAGACGTAGCACTTACTTGGTTGCTCGTTCTGATATAATAAACATCCTTTGGTTCCTGGACATTGGTCTTATCATGAGATCCTTAACCGATTCTTGTACGCATGCGAACTATGTTTAAATTTTTTAAAACATTCATCATCATCATCATCATCAGCCCATATATGTTCCCACTGCTGGGACACAGGCCTCCTATGAGGGTTCAGTCCATAATCCACCACGCTGGCCAAGTGCGGGTTGGTAGATGTCACATGTCGTCGAACTTTTGATTCTTGGACATGCCGGTTTCCTCACGATGTTTTCCTTCACCGTTTTAAGCAGTGGTGATGTTGTTCACATGTGCAGATAAATTGAAAAATCAATTTATTTCCTGCACGCTCCGCCCGGTCTCGAACCCCGACTTATCAATTTTTAAGTCCGAGGTTCTCACCACTGAGCCACCACTGCACACCACTTTCTTTTTTTTTTTTTTTAAAACATTACCGTCTATTAATTTTTATGATCATTAAGTATACGAGCTTTCACTGATTGTCACCTACCTACGAGTAACCTGCATTTCTCTGCAATCTGATCCATAAAAATACAGCAATTATCCGCTTATTA
Organism: Zerene cesonia; assembly: GCF_012273895.1. NCBI lineage: Eukaryota > Metazoa > Arthropoda > Insecta > Lepidoptera > Pieridae > Zerene > Zerene cesonia. The sequence goes on along the minus strand of NC_052121.1, from coordinate 687,939 downwards.
ACCTCTAACTTGTGAATCACCTGTACTTTTTCTTCTATCGTCTGACACACAATTACTCTCGAATTCTTCAGCGTATCTCAAAAACAAAACTATACACAGCTCGTATTATAAACATGTCAACAATACATCCAGATGTAAGAGATTAAAACTTTAAAATAGATCAAAATAAATTGCTTCTTTTCTTGCTAAAACTTCTCCCGCGAACAGGGAACAACTATTTTTGTTTCAATGATATATTGATTTGCTCTGAGCAAACAAACAGATGTGACACTGCTTTCATTTCTTTGTATGTTTTTTTTCGTTGCCTTATCTCTATATTGCAATTTACCTATAAACTCTATAGTTTATGGGTAAATTGTAGCTACATCAAATAATGTATAGTTGGATGTATGTGATAATTAAATGATAAGTGATTAAAATTTAAAACAGGAACTAAAAACATAATAAGTCTGACGGAATAGACGGACGTCATTGTGATGATAATTTTGTTTAGTTTTTTCTTTATGTCGCATTTTTTGTTCTCTCTTAAAACCTTTTGAACGCGTTTTAAATTTAATTCAGTTCGCAGTTTTATTTATATAGTGGTTTTAAAATATAACAACAATGATTAATAGCCACTTAATTCATACAGTTATAAATTTAATTAACTTTTCTAGTTTATTTCAGTGTGAGGGAGAACCATTTTATATGATATGTTATATCTTGAGAAATTTTGATCACGGTTTCGAACGCGCGTTTTTACCAAACCGTAGCAACGCCTAGCTTCCCGGCCACGCATGATCCTGCAGCCAGCGAATTCATTCTACTCGTCCGAGACATCTGTAAGGGACACCTTTTACACTTTTAAAATTTTTTCATCTATAAATAATTTCAGCGATATAAGACTAATTTTTTTTATACCTGATGTCCTCCTTAGCACAACCAAAGAGTCTTTATCCTTAGTGAGCAAAAATGTCACATTGAGGCTTTAGGAGAATTTCTTATTCTTTAATAAAAGCATTGTTACATATTCATAATTCTTTAGTATATTTTTAAGGCCCATTCATAAAAACAACGAGGTGCGATGCTAAGAAAAAAAAACCCCTTCTATGCAATACTTTATCAATTGAAATTCTACTAATTCACGTGAAAACAGCTTATCATATCTGTATGAAACTTGGTACAGTGATATATATTATAGTCTGGATAAGCACATAGGCTACTTTTTACCCAGTAATAAGGCGAATGACGCCGCATGTTACAGCTTGTACATAAATTATTCGCTCACATAATAAGTAAAAAGGAATTTGATTTCTTACTATTTATTTATGATATTTAGCATATATACCTTCGATATCACACGCATGTGGGGTCTGCGCAATAATCTTTGCCAGCTATTTGTTAAGAGCGCGGGTGGAGGGGCATGCGCGCGCGCAGTCGCCGCCGTGACGAGACTTGACGGACATAAATCAATTGTCAAAACCGAACTAATCTCGAGACTAATAGTGCAAGACGGCGACGTGTGGATACGCTCTGCAAGCTACAAACAATGGAATAATGACATGAAAGTCATGACTAATGAGGTCATAATTGAACGATTGAATTCGTTTTGTGATCGATCGATCGAGTTATTAAATCTTTTATGTGTGCTTTTGATATGTTCCTATTTAGACAGTTGTCGTTGATATAATTGAATTTTGAATTGAGTAAATTACTGAATGATGCTGCTAAGAAACTAAAGTTTTATTTGAAACGGTGTAGCTTAATAAGCATATTAAATAATGTAAATGTAGGCTTGTCTTTGCTAATGCATGGAGAAAAATAATTGTCATATCCATATTATGACAACACGATCAAAGGGCGTTGTCGTACGGGATGCTCGTTTAATAAGACCAAGTGCTGTTCTGACGTTACAAAAACTGTCGTTAAACTGTACCACGGTCCACTCAAGTCTTTGCACTACTACCACACATATATGGCAATATGATCTTTAAAGTTACGTGATAAGATCGATAATAGGTTGGATGTTTTACATGCACTAGACACATATGTGCGCATTACTGTCCCGCGGTCGTGGGAGCCAATCGATTAAGTCGTGCAATTAATACTTCAAGTGATGTCATGTGTGGATGGACCCAATATGAGGCGATGGTGGTTTAAGTGTAGTTTTTAGTTTATCTCGCCGGCGTTTCAAAGGGCAGGTGTTGCAAACTGAGGCTTGATGGATGATCTACTTAGCGTTAAGTCGTATCTATGTTTCAAATAGACAGGACATTCTGTAACGCGGCGAATAATTATGTGTGTACTTTTAATACTTACTATTTTTAACTGTTTTACTTGTTTTTCTGATTGATTACCGCTTTCTACCTCATTAGTAAGGTGTCATTAGTTGCTACTATCTGCGCCCCGCGGTTTCACCCGCGTAAGTCCGTATCCCGTAAAAATATCGGGATAAAAAGTTGAATATATGTTATTCCAGTTGTCCAGCTGTCTACGTACTAAGTTTCATTGCAATCGGTTCAGTAGTTTTTGCGTGAAAGAGCAACAAACACACACACAAATCCTTAAAAACTTTCGTATTTATAATATTAGTAGGATTTGTTGCGAATGTTGTTGCATATTTTTTTTACTATTTGTATTAAGTACTCAGTTTTTTTAAATTTACCAACTTGCATTTGGGCAATATGATGCATTATGGTTTACGATATCGAATACTGGTACGGTTAAATTTAAAATGTATTATTACAAAACAATAAAATATTATAATAATTGTCAATACATAGTCTAGATTTGTCATTACACAATTAAAAGATTATATACCTAGTTAGAAAAGTTTATACAAAGTCTATATTTAGCTTTTTTCTTTCACAAAATTATAAAAAAATAAAAAAAATCACGTTTTGAAGATAGAATCATGCAGAATGTTATACAGAGTATACGTAAGGAATTTATTTATCCCTGCGATCCTAATCAGGTTTATGAGATAAACTAACGAAATTATTGTATTGTCACCGAACCTTGATAAGTGTACTTACTTTGAATTTAATCGGGACTGAAAAACACATACAAACAAGCACACAAACATACAGATGAAACTAATAAAGCGTGTACAAACGTTATTTGTGAATGTGCTTTCGTATTGCCTGTTGCTTTGCTCTTCAGTTACGTTACAAAAAAATATATTATCTATAATCCACCTACACAGCGCCAGAGACATAAATTGGCGCGAAAAAATGTTTTCGCGCCAATTGACGCGTAGTAGATAAAATTTAATCAACAATTTATTATTGTCTTCCATTCAATTATTTTATAATCCTTGAAAATAAGCTTGTTTTAGCTGAATTATTTCAATCATTACAAATACAATACTTCAAACATATAGAAGATAAAAAAGGATATATAGGATATTTTATGATTCCTTAAATGTAATATTCACACGTAGAAAGAGTTGACTTGAATATCAAGTCAGGAGTATAGTGTTTTAAAATCATTAAAAACGTTTCCAAATGACCAGTCGCCTATCCTATATTTGAACGCTCTCGCAATTAAAATTATTACCATCAAAAATTAACCCTTTCCTGTTTGTTTTTATAACATCTTCCTGTTCAATTAGCGCAGTACTTTTAACGACAAACGCAACCCTTCCCCGCGGGTCGCAGCGGCCAGGTCACCTTGTGTACCAACCGTGTTTACCGAACTACCAACGTTGCATTGGGCAAGTCAAAAGAAGTAGCGAACTCAATGGCCTTACAAGCCTACCTTTGTCTACATGTACGTAGATATTAATACTTTTCTTTTGTCGAATAATCGCTGTATATCTGTATATATGATCCCTTTATTAAAAAATAATGTTTTTTCTATATAAAGTGACAAAAAATGAACGATTAGGAAACACCGATATAATTTAAAACTTTACGAACAATATTTAACGTAATGTCTTCCTTCTCACTCCAATCCTAAACAAAACATAGTTCATATGTCAGTATAATGATGGAAACAAGTAACATTTAGCGTATAAAAGGAACGAATACGCTACAATCTTGTCCCAGGCGCCCTAACACCCTACTTTCGTGCACACGTCAGTCAGCACACATCAATCACTGTTGACGGCGACTGTACCTCTCATATTTCATCGAAACCCATTTTACAACCTTATTGCAGTTACTTTAAGTCTCAAATTACACTAACGCGACCTCTTTGTCGAGGGTATTTTTCAATCGATTAAGTGCTACGTAAATTAGTCGGTTATGAATATTGTTTTAAACAGGGCGAGGTCGATTCGGATTCTGGCCACATTTTAATTTCAATTAACGTCATAAGATACGAATTTAATTTTAATAAATTGTTCGCAAAGGACATTGCACTAAATATTATTGTGGTTTGTTGTGACTAAGCTTGACATTTCCAATGCAAAATCTACATATACGATAGATTCTTTTTTACGTGACACAAAATGGTCCTGTTTGATTAATCAGTAGTTTCAAATATAAAAAGTTTTATATAGCTTTCTCTTTTAATACTTTTAAGTTTATGTTATGTTAGTATAAACCATAGTATTTCTATGTGGACAAAGGAGATTTTCCCACCAACATTAAATAGAAATAAAATTGTGTGTTAGGAAAATTTCCTAACCGGTCAATATCATTCTTCATACAAAGTATATTGAATTGCTAAAATATCGAATTAATTATATTTCCACGTAATGGCTTTTTATAAACTCGTTAAGATATCAATAAGTAATCAATAAAATACATATCAAACCGAAAGTAATACATATCATATCGCGAATTACCTAATATAGAATTTATTTAAGATCATTGAATAAAAATGATTACGTTTTTGGAATAAATCAATAATAATTAAGAACCGCTGAGCGAATGCAATATTACAAAATAGTTTCATTTAAAAATTAAACTGTCATTCTGGCAGACATGCGATCAAATTAAGAGCTCAAATATGAAATGTCAGTCTGGGGACCATTCAGGCCGAGCACCTGATTCTGTCACAATAACACAAATAGCGACCCTACTCAGTTCTCAATCAAATGTCGACGAAATGTCGCCAGCATTGACGGGTTAAGAAGTTAACAAAAATACCAAATGGAATGATTGACGTGATTTAATGGGTATTATAATTTGGGTTTTTGTATTGTTTTATGGTGTTTGTTTATAGTTTTATGTAGTTGCAGCATGACCGACTTAGATTATAAAATACATACAGTTAATAGACATTTACCACGTGCATTATTCGTACATACAAAATATAAGTAATTTTTTACATGCTTTTTCAACTTAAACGCAAAACTTTTTATCTAAGGTAACTGTTATTCAGAATATGCACGTTAATTTGTCAGTCTATAAAGGAAAGGACACGGAAGGGAGAAAGTGATCCACCTTTGCTTCATACCATCTTTTTCTTATAAACTTTTTTGTGTGACATCACGCAACTGAACTGCTGACTCACTTGATGGTAAGCGACCACCGCACATGAACATTTGCAGACGTAGGGCCTCTGTTAATACGTTGCATTTGAAGGGTAAAAAAGAGAGAGAAAGTTGACGAAAATAAATAAATTGATCTGGAAGGGAAAGTAAAAGGCCCTCTGGCAGTTCTAAGCTATTTTTTCATAATAATAGGTGGAGGAATAGATGTAGACTACATTTTATTCTGGTTCTGGTAAATTCTATTTGCATACGTCACAAAATGTCTTTAAATCAAGCACCACAAAATTTTTGATGCGAACTTCAAAAATAAGTACTTTCTCACTTGATCATCATCACCATCAGCTCATATATGTTTCCACAACAGAAACAAAGGACGTCTATGAGGGCCAAAATCGATCACGCCGCGAAATGTGGAAATTACGGGTTGGCAGATACCACATGGTGTTGAAGTTTGATTCTTGGAACCCGTTTCAGGATGAATATCGGCATTGGTAAAATGTTCCACCTTTATGTAAATCAACTGGAGAAACAAACACTGAAAACTCAGAAATATTTATTCCTACGTCAACACCATGTGTCACTCTCTGCACATTCCTATATTAAATCAATTAGAACCTTCTAGAAGCATCACATCGGCTATTACAAGATGCATGCGTCGCGTCCACTGGCAGCCGAAACTAGTTAACCTATTCCCCGCGACGTGTAAATGACAATCCACCTGGTCTCAAAATACAAGATGTCATCGATTGATCACCGGCGACATCTGGAGCGTCACCGAGCCACGGAAGCGTCTCTCATCCGTCATCGTCAATGGACAAAGCGTTTTGTATTTATCCATCTTATTTTGGCGCATGAATCACTGCTGGTCTGGGGGTATGGAAGGGGTGTGTGTTCCAGCATCTAATGATGTTGACTATGATTCAGCTGTTGTTTATATATTATACATATCAATTAGTATGTTTGTATGCGGGTCTGTTCTGCGGTTGAATTGATATTGATGGATTTTTGCATTGTGATAGGTTAGGATATGAGGTTTTTGTTCTGAAATAAAATTTCGATATGTTATAAAAGTGAAACGAAAATATATATGCAAGAATTGCAATATATATGCAAGTATTGCATGTGACCGTATTTACCCACAATCTATTTATATTTTTAACTAGGTCTTTCGGTTGTGGTACATATACGAGTATAGCCAATATCACTCAAGGATCATGTATATCCAAAGGTGAAATAATTTTTTAAGCCTGTCCAGTAATTCCTTAGATTAGCGCGTGCAATAAACTTCAGCTTTACATCATTACTTTAGATATTCATCTATGTATTTATCCTATGTAAACACAAGAAAACCCTAAATAATTCTCTTGCATTTCTAATATGACATTAATAACTCAACGATTATTAACATTGCGAGCATAGTAACAATAATCACCTTCCTCGCGAAGTGTTCCAAGCCCAACACAAAATCAATAAATTATCCGAAACGTTCCGAACGCCACAAAAATATATTATTTCGCGTGCAACTGCACAAAATCGCATAATTTGATTAATGACCGCTCTTTTTGTCCTTTGTCCAGTCGCTTCGACACATGTTCATCGATCAACGACAGATGTCGCTGCGACATGATAACGCGGTCAAGATGTGATGTTCGCAAATTTGACACGTGCAATTTATTTGTGCAATTTTATTTGGTCGTATTAGCTCAATGTTATACTAACTACTATATATTCCAAAGTAACTATCAAATTAAATACAAATAACTATTTCGCGTTTAATTATTATATAGCTTCCGGTCCATGTCGGCTGGTAAGGGAAAAGGCAGACGGTAGGGTTATCCCCACACAGCTCCCGATCCGGTGGTATTTCTAGGATTATAATTATCCTATGCCTTTTCTCCGATTTTGAAATATCTCTGGACTATACTTCGGCGTGAAGACTGGAGACAGTAATACCACCTGAATAACAAGAGTACTCTCCATTATTTTTGACAAAAGAAAAGAAAACTGTTCAAAGATTTACAAATTTCGCTTCCACGTCGGGAGAAAAAATAGAATTCACAAAAATCTCTAAAAATATAATAATCCCTGTACTTTCACTACATCGTTCGTTTGTTTCAATTATAAGAATAAAATCTCTCTTTATATGTTACTATTAACCGACTACAAAAAAGGAGGAGGCTATCAATTCAACTGAACTATTTTTTGTGTTTGTTACCTGATAACATTTCACTGGCCGAACCAATTCTTGTGATCACATGTGAGGACATTTTTTAATTTAAAAGGCTCCTATGTGCTACCGTTTTTATTTGGTCATGGTCTGACCTAACTGACTGACAATTTGAAGGCGATTTAGTTTTATGAATAAAATAATGATTACCTATTGAGATAACTTTCCCTTCAGACAACAAAATTCCAGTCTATTTATATAGACTATACATACATAATTAGAAGTCATGTATCTTGTTACTGTTAAGTTGTTTATCAGCATAAACCACCTACTTTTACACCATGCAATTTTCATATATAATCTCGTTCATAGTTTCTATAATAAAATATTACTGTGTGACAGATCATTCCGTATTAAATTAAGATAGTGAAGAATTATCACCTCAGCTGCTCCCACGCAGTCAATTTACAACTTTTACATTTATACAAGATTTTATAAAAGAGATGTAGATTTTGTTTGGTCGTAAAAGAGGTCTTGCTAGTCACTTTTATCACTAGCTTTTTGCGGCGGCTTGGCCCGCATAGCCACAGGAAATTCTCATGGAAATGAGATGTTTCTCCGCGGAAAAAAGAAGCCTAGTTACTCTTTAACTTCCTATCTATCTTCAGACACAAAAATCCTACCATAAACTCGCTCCGTTGCGACGTGAAACACACACTGATGATGCTAAAAGTTTTCGATACAAAATTATGTACTTACTCTCAGTCCGTTTAGTTTTACCCTTAAAAATCTCATCGTTAACCCGTCACCCGGTCGCTGACGCTTGAGTGATCGGTCTCTTGGACCCTGTTGAATAAATACCGAGATTTAGCACAATAAATGATTTAGTTGGGGTAATAAGCGGATTGATGTTAACGATAGCCTCGCATTTGTCAAAGGGTTAACTGTTTAACCCTTTTACCAAGGAATGAGTCTTTTGTGAGAGAAAAATATATGAGCGTCGGTGGAAACGAGCGAACCTAGTATTCATGTAACTAGCTGCTTGCCTCGGTGCCGCTTGTGTTGGACGGAAAAAACTGACATGTAGGGGTAAGATCGTCTACCAGATGAAGCTCCTTGCTGGCCATAAAATTTTCTAAATCGCTTAGTGCAAACATGCGAAATATCGTTTCTTTTTATGTTTATTATTATTAAAACTGTAACAATAAAATAGTAAACATTATAACAGTATTATGTAGTGTTTAATCAAGGAGTCCAGTAACGCATCTAGGAAAGAATGTCAGTCTAAGAACTGTTACACTTCAACAAATTACGACAGATGGCGCTTACAGTATAAGAAACATATTATTAAATCTTTGTAATATGTTATATGTGATAAAGAAGACTCATTAAATGTAATTTGAAGTGGAATAAAATAGAGTGATCATGATCATAACTGTAGGTACTAAATTTATTAAAACTTTAATAAAATCATTATATAATTATAATATTGTCCACGTATCAATATTTTTTTATATCTTTACTTAGTTTTCTTTCTAATTCGTAATATTCGAAGATATGTATTTATTGTATAATAATGTACCTAACTTAAATCTTAACAACTGAAGGCTGACTTTTTAAGCCTTGGCTACTTATTCATAGAATATTGTTAAACAACCATTTCTAGACTCGAGATTTTAATTTTATCGTATGATAATTTTTTGAACGGATAACTCTTAACCAAGATGTTATTTAATTATCTGTGACAAAGGGTTGAAAATTAAATATAATTTTGATGATCATTAATTACCCACTGCATGCTTTTATCATCTTTGTATATTTGAACACAAACTTGACCAGCGATGGACAATCAACAATTCTTAACGTCGAACATGAAATGTAGCATCGTTACTGTGATTAAACCGACGCCTGCCCGGTTAAGATGTCTGAGTGATTCCTTGGGGGGTGGAGTGTGACTTATTAGTTTGTTCAACTTATGTATGCACTTACTTACTCTGTGACGCATTATACTCAAACTCAAAGAGAAAGCGGTTGTGGTAATATTTTCCAAGACATAAAAAAACTGTTTCTTTTTTATAAAGCTTATAGAAAGCGTTAATTTAGGTGAAACATTATTATTATTCAGTGGGTTTCACCCACATAGTTTTCATTCCTGTGGGATTTCCACGATACAAAGTGTCCTTTGTATTTTATTGGACCTCAAGTTTCACACAAATCGGTTCAGTTGTTTAGGCGTGAAGAAGGGACAGATATCCAGACAGAGATGTTTTCGCATTAATAATGTTAGTAGAGAGGTATGGCATATACAGAACGTAGATTGAAAAATGAAATGATAACGAAGTATAAAATTGAAACAACATTGTATGGATTCAGTACTTTGGGCGTAAAATTCAAGATGAAATTCATTCAAAACGTTTGAAAAAAGATCAGGATTTTAGAGACTAATAATTTCTCAATCGACACTGAAACATTTGCAAAACTTAAGCAAGCCTTAGTACCAAAAAACATTGTAGTGAACATTGTAGTTTTCAGAAGAATATACATATTTATTTATTTATTTAAATTAAATACACACAACAGGTTAAGAACACACTGAGCACATTAGAGATTTCATAATTATTTTTGTATTCAGATCTCAATGTAATAAAAAATGTGTACTCTTATTATTCACATGCGATACATTTAACTATTCATTATATTTGTTTATATTATTACTAGCTGACCCGGCAAACCTTGTACTTACTGCCTTATTCTTGTAAAAAAAGATGCTGGCTGATTTTCAGACGTAACCGACATGCACACAAAATTTCATTTGAATCGGTCCACCCGTTTCGGAGGAGTAAGGTGACACGAGAATTTTATATTATATAAGATAATATTTGTGTATACATATTTGTTTGTTTATTATATACCTATTACATTCTTATTGAAATGTCTTTTCTGTCTAACTGTACTATAGTTAAGCAACCATGATATCATTTTACACTGTCATAAATATGTTGTTTAAATATACTTAATCATATAAAGATTTATTCATATAAAGACATCTTCAGCTCCATTTTGAATTCGTCACACATGTGCGAGTAATAAATTGGTTGTGAATTAACGATGTTTAAGTCGGAGTTTATTCAAAACTATAAAATATAATAACTAAAGTGGTACCTTCCATTTAAATAATGTTTTATTTAATCTTAGTAAATGCAAATATTAGGCATTTTCCCTATAAGTGGGAGAAAGTTAAAATTATGCGTCACTTTGTGCGAAGATAAGTCAATATATTTGCAAAATTTTTGAACTGGTTTGATATTCAATTACAATGTTTAACCCACATATAAGAGCTGTTAAAAAATATAAAAAATAATGAGGTTTTTTATTGTTTCCTCTCAATTTCTTTTAAAATTAATTTTGTAACAATTTGTTGTAGTAACGACTCAAATTTGTTAACCAGCTTTGCCCCGCAATTTTATCCACGTCGTAAACACACGCCTCACAGCCTTTAGTTTTCCTCCATAAATGGACTATCTAACCCTGGGGAATGATTCAAATCGGTCCAGTAGTTCCTGAGATAGGTGTGCTGTAACTTGTTCAACCAATCCATCAACTTTATATTAGTATTTTGCATTATCAATAAAATAATGGGCGTACGTTTGATTTCCGCTTCATTTAGATCTGTAGTTTTTTACAGTTACATAATGTTCTAAAATAAAATCATCCTTGAAAATGAAAATCGCCTTTCACTATACGAAAATCAGAATTATTTCAAATTCATTAATTATTTTGAATTGGTATAAAATTCAGTTGCAGTATTAGAATAGGTATAAAAAATGTGTGTTAATTAATTATTTATTAGTATTTCATCTTTCCAGTCTATCCCAATTGATTTTATTAATAAATAATTATTAAACGGGATATATTTGTGTCATATTCTTATTTCAGTCGTGGGAACTGGAGAAAAAATTAACATATTCGGAAACATGTCTGTGTGTGCGTGTGAAATATGTTATCTTTAATTACTCGATATGTAGGTAGATATTTATGTAAGTAACGTAAAGGACATTGATAAATAAAATAACCTTTAAAGTATTTAACATATATATTTCTTTGAGCTTTTAATTGCATTTTGAAATACAACATAAAATATTAAATAAGATTATTAAATTTGGTAAAATCAATATTTCAACACCACTTTAAATGAGCAATATATCTCGTCGGAGCTAGCGTATACATTCTTTTGAGTTTAATATTAAAATGATACTTTGAATGTTACATTTATTATAACGCGCGTAATCCGTAACACATTCAAAGGATTGGGAGTTATTAAAATAGACTAGCAAATATCCTAAATGATGTTAGCAACCCCAAACCTTGAAATGTGTACAAGAGCACGCTTCATTGATATACGCCTGAAACTTACACGTTACAAGTTTACAATATTCTTTATTTAAATATAAAAGAGTTTTCACTCATAAGAGCGTATATACTTCATCGTATAACTGTTGTTACATTGGAAGATTCTCACAATACCAAAAGACCTACACGTATACGAATGTAATTGTCCTCAAAGAAAATAGTAACATATCACTTTTAATAAATTTTAAATATAATTTTTATTCGGACAACCGTATAATGCGCTGATACAATGGTATACAAGTGTTCACAGTAGGGTTACCTAATTTTACTTACTTACTCTAAATAATAAATAGCGATCTCGCAAGGAGAGGGTACCTAGAGCGAATTTACACTAAGGAGATTGTTATATTGCATCCTATGACGATGGCGTCGTATTTACATGAATCGAACCTGAGATTGGATCTCCGAGATTACAGGCATCGACGGATATCGAAAAAAATATATAAAAACAAAAAAAAAAACTCCAAAATATACATAGATAAACTTAGAACAGTTAACTAACTCTGATTTACATAAAAAATTAAGTAACACGAAACATGATATTGCAACGGATTCGTCTGAATACTGACGGCACGACGCGACAAGCCAATCGTCGCGCGACGACACTTCCCTTTAGATTATTAGCAAAAAATATACTTTTACGAGAGATCGAATCTAAATTTCAAGACTTAAAGTGACTTATATTTACAATTATCGAAATGGAATTACAATACATCGTGGAAGATAAGCCGACCGGCCGGCCGGGCTACAACCTCTTTAACTAAAGGCAATATTTTAAAAATATTCTCTTACACCTAAATGAACGTAAGACGTTTGGCGTATACTTATGTCGCTAGATTAATTACACTAACCGTTCTACGCGGTGATCTCTAACGATTACCTAAATAATTAAATTGGCAAAGAGTTTCGAAATACTTAGCGTCGCGACGCGACCTAAACCTATGAAGGTTCAATGCAGGATATGCTATCATCACATCTGATGGCCCAGCGGACACGTTACACTTACACGTACTTGCTAGACAATTGCTTTGCTAATTCTGTGTATTTGAGAAACTTCGAGTGTGGGCTCTCGTCGAACGACTGGGAGGGGCTTCGCGGGTCCTGCGGGGAGGCCGCGTTGGAGCCCCCGCTCTTGTGGGTGCCGGGAGACGCCGCGGCCGGAGGCGCTTTCATCGGGACCGGCTCTGGGAGCGCGCCATCCTTCACGAAATGCATTTTGGATAGATGATGCCGATATGCACCCTTGGAAATGAACGGCGTGTCGCACAGAGCGCACTTCATAATGGAGTCAGTGACGACCGCGTCGTTGCAGGCCCAACTAAAAGTTAAGATGCTTGGAGGCCCCGCTGGGGAAGGGGCGGGGGCGGGCGCTCTATTGGAATTTGTTTCTGTT
>NC_052121.1:588394-673547 GCF_012273895.1 Zerene cesonia | reverse complement strand
ATCAATAAAATAATGGGCGTACGTTTGATTTCCGCTTCATTTACCTAGATCTGTAAAGTTTTTTACAGTTACATAATGTTCTAAAATAAAATCATCCTTGAAAATGAAAATCGCCTTTCACTATACGAAAATCAGAATTATTTCAAATTCATTCATTATTTTGAATTGGTATAAAATTCAGTTGCAGTATTAGAATAGGTATAAAAAAATGTGTGTTAATTAATTATTTATTAGTATTTCATCTTTCGAGTCTATCCCAATTGATTTTATTAATAAATAATTATTAAACGGGATATATTTGTGTCATGTTCTTATTTCAGTCGTGGGAACTGGAGAAAAAATTAACATATTCGGAAACATGTCTGTGTGTGCGTGTGAAATATGTTATCTTTAATTACTCGATATGTAGGTAGATATTTATGTAAGTAACGTAAAGGACATTGATAAATAAAATAACCTTTAAAGTATTTAACATATATATTTCTTTGAGCTTTTAATTGCATTTTGAAATACAACATAAAATATTAAATAAGATTATTAAATTTGGTAAAATCAATATTTCAACACCACTTTAAATGAGCAATATATCCCGTCGGAGCTAGCGTATACATTCTTTTGAGTTTAATATTAAAATGATACTTTGAATGTTACATTTATTATAACGCGCGTAATCCGTAACACATTCAAAGGATTGGGAGTTATTAAAATAGACTAGCAAATATCCTAAATGATGTTAGCAACCCCAAACCTTGAAATGTGTACAAGAGCACGCTTCATTGATATACGCCTGAAACTTACACGTTACAAGTTTACAATATTCTTTATTTAAATATAAAAGAGTTTTCACTCATAAGAGCGTATATACTTCATCGTATAACTGTTGTTATATTGGAAGATTCTCACAATACCAAAAGACCTACACGTATACGAATGTAATTGTCCTCAAAGAAAATAGTAACATATCACTTTTAATAAATTTTAAATATAATTTTTATTCGGACAACCGTATAATGCGCTGATACAATGGTATACAAGTGTTCACAGTAGGGTTACCTAATTTTACTTACTTACTCTAAATAATAAATAGCGATCTCGCGAGGAGAGGGTACCTAGAGCGAATTTACACTAAGGAGATTGTTATATTGCATCCTATGACGATGGCGTCGTATTTACATGAATCGAACCTGAGATTGGATCTCCGAGATTACAGGCATCGACGGATATCGAAAAAAATATATAAAAACAAAAAAAAAACTCCAAAATATACATAGATAAACTTAGAACAGTTAACTAACTCTGATTTACATAAAAAATTAAGTAACACGAAACATGATATTGCAACGGATTCGTCTGAATACTGACGGCACGACGCGACAAGCCAATCGTCGCGCGACGACACTTCCCTTTAGATTATTAGCAAAAAATATACTTTTACGAGAGATCGAATCTAAATTTCAAGACTTAAAGTGACTTATATTTACAATTATCGAAATGGAATTACAATACATCGTGGAAGATAAGCCGACCGGCCGGCCGGGCTACAACCTCTTTAACTAAAGGCAATATTTTAAAAATATTCTCTTACACCTAAATGAACGTAAGACGTTTGGCGTATACTTATGTCGCTAGATTAATTACACTAACCGTTCTACGCGGTGATCTCTAACGATTACCTAAATAATTAAATTGGCAAAGAGTTTCGAAATACTTAGCGTCGCGACGCGACCTAAACCTATGAAGGTTCAATGCAGGATATGCTATCATCACATCTGATGGCCCAGCGGACACGTTACACTTACACGTACTTGCTAGACAATTGCTTTGCTAATTCTGTGTATTTGAGAAACTTCGAGTGTGGGCTCTCGTCGAACGACTGGGAGGGGCTTCGCGGGTCCTGCGGGGAGGCCGCGTTGGAGCCCCCGCTCTTGTGGGTGCCGGGAGACGCCGCGGCCGGAGGCGCTTTCATCGGGACCGGCTCTGGGAGCGCGCCATCCTTCACGAAATGCATTTTGGATAGATGATGCCGATATGCACCCTTGGAAATGAACGGCGTGTCGCACAGAGCGCACTTCATAATGGAGTCAGTGACGACCGCGTCGTTGCAGGCCCAACTAAAAGTTAAGATGCTTGGAGGCCCCGCGGGGGAAGGGGCGGGGGCGGGCGCTCTATTGGAATTTGTTTCAGTTTTATCGCAGAGTTTTTGTAAAGCTGCGAGCGGGTGACTACCACTGCGACGAGAGGAACTGGGCTCATTGGACGAGGCGCCTCCAGCTAAATTATCGAACATAGAAGAGAGTGCACCCAAACTGGACGCTGGCTTTCTATCTGTACCGGGAGTTGGGGCAGAACGATCACTAGAAGGACTGCGCGGACTAGGCACTGGACTTGGACCTTCTATTTCACGCTTAGTTACAGCGGGTTTGACATCTTCATCTACAGAACTATTTGGCCTTGCTTGTTCCTCGTCATCATCTACTTCAGTTTTAACCCTAACAGGCTGGTTGCTCAAGTCTACACCGTTTTCGCGCTCATCTTCATCAGTAACCTCTTTTTTTATTCTAACTTCAGCAGGTCTATCCTCAGACGCCGGGGTCTGGGAGCCGCGTGTGTCAGGAGTGGTGCGTGGGGTCATGTGATATGAATCTAACTTTCTATCGGGAGTGAGTGATTCTACTCTACTGCCCCCGCGTTCAGACATTGAACTGGATTCGCTCCCGCTACGTTCGCGACGACCATACCCTTGCTGATGGTGGTAATTTCTCAACATGTTCATAGTCTGAGGATCTACTAGAGGCTTAGTATAATCTACACTTTCATCTATACCTAATCTTTTCAAGATACTTGAACCGATTGGAGCGTGTGAAGCACCCCCGGGCATACCGGGTACCGAGTGCCGTGAGCGAGTATCGAAACTCTTTTCTATTAATTGCTCAATAGCATTAAGAACTGATGGCGAAGAGCTTTTATCGTTACTAACATTTGGGTCTTTGGAACTAGGAGAAGAATCATTAATTGATGAAGGAGAGCGGTGGTGCGCAGAACCTGGAGAAGGTATTTCGTCATTAATGCTCTTACGGCCATCGCGGCTTGTTGGTGTAATGTGTCCGGGGACATCAGGTGGAATAATGTTATTGGAAAGAAGCGCGCTTTTCAGAAAATTCCTTTGGCTATTAGACATGGGCGCGCCTATGCATTGTCGTATATGCTCTACAAATAGTGCAGTCTCAATTTTATCACCGCATTTTTCGCAAGTAATTCGGCTTCCGGCACCGAAATCTCTAATAGGCTTCCCCATAGGGACGCTATTACCTTCGCCATTTTTAAATTCATGTTGAGCTCTTTCGAGTTCAAGTAGCTTTCTAACAGGTAGCGACTTTTTTCGCTTTTCACGTGTCTGACGTCTCCTACCGCCGCTTTCAGTAATAGATCTCATAATATGTTCTTTATAATGCGAATTCTTAACCATGTGATTACTCAACTCTTTTAAAGAACTAAACGCTTGGTCACAAACCTTACAAGTTAAAACTGCGCTTACATGACTACTCGTTCCCGTGGTGGGAGGAACAGCGTTATTAGTACCTGGTGTGCTCGAGTTTGAACCTTTAGCATCATCGGAAGACTTCCAAGAAATAATCTGTTCTTGTGATATAATATTTGTATAATGCTGGGTACGCTGCATATGGCTAGTCATTTCCGCTAATGATCGGAAACTCTCAGCACACCACATACATTTCAATATTTGCCTAGTTTGTTCAGCTCCTTTTCCTAACCATACATCTTGACCACGAACTAACTTTCTAGGTATTGGCATATTTTCCTTAATAAGCATATTAAGATCGTTATGATTAGGTTTAGAAGAACTACTTGAAGACGAAGAATTATGTGATGGTGTAGAAGGCGAGCTCGATGGCGGCTGCAGGGAAGATGGAATGGGTGCACCCGACGTGGGAGGTACAGGTACATTCACTCCACAATGCTTAGCTTCCTTCATATGAACTGTCAGATCAGCTAACGAATTAAAACTTTTCTTGCACCAGACACATTTTAAAACGTCTTTAGTCTGGTCTGCGCCCTTGTTAAGCCAGTGTGATTGCCATGCTGAGTGTCGAGCTGCAGCGTTCGGTGTTAATCCAGCACCTAATGCTGCACTCTGAACAGATCTAAACAATTCCTCTCCACCTAACCTACTCAGTTCGCTCATCTTCTCAAGAGCTTTGGTCGCATCGCTAGGGGTCGGTGCACCATGCTTAAGTTTTCCATTCCAGTCACCGGGAACACCCCCTTTAGGTGACAGGCTGGCTGCGGCTACAGCGGCAGCAAAATATGGCAAATGAGGAGCTACTGGCGTAGTCCAAGGCGTCGCAAGAGACTTAAAATCTGCAGACCTAGAACTTTTTCTTGTCGGAACTGGAGACGGCGAATCCTCTGGTCCTCTCTTTCTGGTACCGACTGATAAATCTAATGGCCCGTTTTCATTCTTACTTAGATTGACGGCATCATCGGCGTCAATATCATCATCGTCGTGGGGTGACTCACTTCGTTTTGTACTGAAGTCCAACACGGCGTCTGCGCGTTCCGCGTCGGTTAAATCTTCTTGGCAAGACATGAGAAGACGTTGTTGCGCTGCAGCGGCTGCAGCGCCGAGGTAGGCGGCTACAGCGGCCGAGTGAGGGGGCAGTAAAGCGGCTGGAAGCGCGGCGGGGAGCGCGGCGGAGAGCGCAGCCGGCAAGGGTAGGCTGGGCGCGCTGCGGCCGGAGTACACAGAGTCGTTGGAGGGACACCGAGGCGCGCCAGACGACTCCCGCGACAGACATCTCGGACTCTCCCTGTTGACAAAACGACAGCGATAAATATCACATCGTAATCCGTGAATTAAATTATCATTTCGCTTTTCATTTGTAGCGAAACCGGTTCTGAGATATTTGTGTGTGAGAACACGATTGTATATTATCGTTTATCATAATATTTATGGATGAACATAATGTGTTTATAATTTAATACATCCTATTGACGTTTTAACAGACATTTACATTTAAATTAGATTTTAAAAATACTCAATCGCATGTTGAACATGACACTGCGCCATTATTTACAATTACAATGCCTTCCATAAATTTCATTTTATAAAATTGACGTTTATCTCTTAAAAATAACTTTCTCTTTTAAAATAATTCTTAATAGAACCTCCTTTACATTTGATTTAAGTTTTATGGAAATTGAATTATAATCAATACACATTTCTATACAGTCAACCTAAATAGACCTAATTAATTATAACAAATATTTTACGAATCAGATATTTTAAGCCTACTAGAACAGCTTCACATAATTAATTTACATTATAAAATAACGCTTATCGTATCCTTTTTAATTTGAATACGGAATAAATCAATTATGGACAGTAGAAATCTGTACAAATCATCATATAAGAATGTTGACAATTAGAGTCACAGAAGAGAATCGAAGATAATTCCTTGATAAATGTTTATTATCGTGAATAGAGGAAGGTATAAGTTATCAATGTTTATGAGACAATAAAATATATCGACTTTTGTAACATACTTCGATATGAAGACAATAAAAATAAATCTTGTCAACGAAAATAGAAGGATTAGGATATTTGAGCTCGCATCAGAGTTGCCAACTAAACGCCAACTTTACAGCAGTTTAGTGCACAGGTGTTGGAAGAAACTATTTCCCTTTAGTAAGCATGTCTTGAATTATCATTGACAAACGTTCAATAAAGACTGGTAGACACATATATTGCAACGATAATTTTGTCGGAAAAACGAAATAACTACTTAAATATAAATTGATAGAAGGTGATAAAAACAAATATTAACAAAATAACTAAACCGCAACTAATTGATAGAATTTTAAATTCAAATAATATTCATTCAAAATAAAAGTGCACTTGTATAAATAAAAATCGTACCTCACGTGGTCAGGTTCAACAATCATCTTCGACGAAATGTTTTCGAAATTTTCAAACCGTCGAATGGTGAAACGTTCTTGTATCCATTAATGAGCACAATACAATTGATGTAACACTTTTAACATGAGAACAAATAGACTTCCTAAGAACTATTGGAAATGTAAACACGACACGAAAGATTCGGCCGGCGGTCGAGAAGGAAGTGCGCGGTGCCTGCGGCGGCGGCGGCGGTCCCGCGTGGAATGAGATTCCTCGTGATTTACGACCCGCCTGCAACACCCTCCCCCCGCACGCCTCGCGAGCGACAGAGACAGCCGCGGGGCTAACGGACGAATCGGAGCGGAGGACAGAGACGGGTATACGTATTCAACTTCGAGGGGTGGTGCGCTGCGTAATGCAAGCGTGCGTGCTATGCGCGAGGTGGACGTGCAATGACGGGCGATCGTTTCGTTGACAGCCCGACAGTATAGCTAGCGCATAGCTGAGTCACCGTCGTGACACCGATCAAAAGTTTGATGAGCTATCGATACGATAACTCATCGACTTTCGTAATTTGAATGAATGTTCGATGTAAGACTGCCGACTTATGGGATTAAGGGACGGTGACAAGGCAACACTCAACAAGACCCGGGGACGAGTCCTCTCGCTGTGGACAGACAGGGGACAGGGGATGGATTTACGCGTATCATGAACAGATTGCTGGTTTTGACAAAGGAAAATGTCTTGTTTATTGTTCTGTAATGGACTGACTTACTTATCATGATATCTTTTAAAAATACAATAAACAAAATGTAGTACGATCATAAACAGTCATTTAAAAGTCTAATTAAGCTAATGGTAACCATAACCAATGTCAAGTTTGAAACAAACGTATGAAATTTCAAACGGATCGCCAGCTGTTTATTGCTTCCTATAAGCATTAGTTGGGTGCGGGTCAATCAATCACTTATATTTATGTGACAGGTATTATACTCTTTCCCCACATTCGGCACGCACACTTTCGGAAACAGGCGCACATTTAAATACCTTATACTTCGGTAAAAAATGGCAAGGTTACCGTGTTTATTGATATAAAAGAGTTTTTACGGAAATTTTAATTGAGAGAGACACTTATGAATTTACATTCACATGTGACTCTAATAAATTAAGAACGAGCTTATGTATTTAATAGAGATACGTCAGGATAGTTTATTGAATTCAAATCGATGCTTAATTACGAAATTTTTAAGACTGGTCAAAAACTTGTTTGTCGATTTAAATTTCCCATAAGTATTGATAATGAAGACTACACGTTTTCATTCTGGTCAGAGTATACGAATCTAAGCGATCTAAGGCTAGAAAAAGTTTTAATATATCAAAAACAAATATATTTAAAAATGTCAGTCACTAGCGTCAGATCACACGATCTTCATTTGCAGGTGGACACCTGTCATTGCTGAATAATTCCACAGTTACAGTGTGAGTTATAAAGTAACCAGATGTCTGAAGCTATAAAAGTGCAGACCTAATATTTTTGGCTAATTTATTGGCAGAATAACGAAAAAATATTAACTGCTACGATGTAAACATTTTGATCCCAATTAAAATCACATTGGCAGGTTAAAAAAGAAACAATTTTAAGGTTTTTTCATTATAAATATCAGCGGTGTTAACAATCTACAGATCACGGCCTGATTAATTGATGACCTCTATTACACAAAAAACGAATCGAAAATCTAAACAATAGTATCTGAGATGGATACTCTAGCACGGTGGAGCATGTTTATGATTGATGACGTCTCCTCACTGCAGCTAATTGACAGTGATGGAACAGGGAGCGTAGATAGCCTGCCAATACATTATTTGCTTTTTAGAAAACTTTACAATCCATCCATAATACTAAACCTATATGCGAAAGAGTCGATTTTTCGACAGCAATATCTGTGCCGCGATAAAAATCAGCTGCCCTTGGTCTTATAGTTTTTATTCCTCATAAACATTTATGTTCCTAATTAAGTTGTTGAATTTCATCCATAATATGTGTATTTCGAAGCCGTTTCAGATTTATAAATTATACATTAACCATTATTGATTATTATTTATGACACATCTAGCATTTTTTAATATACTTTATTTGTTTTTATCACTATTTGACTACTTAAAGTTAATATAATTATGAAAATCTTTTAAATATGTTACGATATAAAACGTATATTTGATTTCTGATATCGAACCGATTTCCTGTACGACATCTTGGGTTGGTTTTTTAATCTTAATTATTTAATCTATTAAACACCTTTAAAAATGTGTCTTCTGAGTGTCAAAGAATCAAAAACAAAATTGTATTTGTTTGTCCTTAATCAATAATATAGTTGAGGCCATAAGTGATATTTTAAAATGGCATCGTAAATTACAAACAAGGTTATAATAAGCGTTAATATTACTTTATCTACGGCAACCATTATCTAGCATATTCGATCAATCTTGTCTCCTGACTATCCAGGAGACGGAGCTTCTTCAGTTAAACATATATTGATGGAGTGTCAAACGTTAAGTTCTTGATCATTTTTAGTGTCACTACCTACTAGCTGTCACTATCGCAGCCATTCATTCTTCGAGCGGCTATAAATCATGAAACTACAATACGGTCGGTTATGAACTTTAATTCGTCGAGCTAGAGGTTAGTGTTGAGTCCCATATGATTGGTGGGTTTCATAGCGTCGTGGACAGCAGTTGACAACTGATCATCGAAAACAATGGGATCGTTAAAGTGGACACCAGGATTGAAGGCGAGACCACCGTCATGCAGACAATGCTCTTAGCAGTCGGAGCTGCGTTGAATGATAGTTCTGATAACTTAATGATTCATTTAATGCGAATTTT
The DNA here is from genome assembly GCF_012273895.1 of Zerene cesonia. Classification (NCBI taxonomy): domain Eukaryota; kingdom Metazoa; phylum Arthropoda; class Insecta; order Lepidoptera; family Pieridae; genus Zerene; species Zerene cesonia. Next base: position 664,750 of record NC_052121.1, on the reverse strand, counting down.
ATCGATATTACTTGACCCCAAAGTAATAAATATATTGAGCTATCGATATATCGATATTTTCTCAGAAATTGTGTTAAGAAAGTGCCTTTTTCTTAAAGGTTAATGAGGATGTTATACTAAGCTCTATCCTATTATCTGACTTCATGATATCCATGTCCATAAATGATGTTCTGCATCATACTATATCACAGTTTACTGAATTCGATAGTATTCAACGTTTCTCTGTACATAATGCTTACCTTTCTGCATTGGGATCTTGGATGAGGGTAGCTGGTATGCTGTGCTCGATGTCCCGTTCATCAGGCGCCGGGGAGGTGCGGGACGCGGGGGAGGCGGACCTGGAGGCTTCATCCTCTCTCTCCACCGCCCCCCTCTCCCGATGGTGATCCTTCACGCCGCTGTCTGGACTTGTAGCTTCTTCTGTAGACAAAAAGAGGAGTAAGACTTGGTTTAAGTAGAATTTTGACATCATAAGACGATAAAAACTTCTAAAATATATGTGTATTCTATATTTGTAGAACTTGTCTTGATAATTGATAACAACGAAAGGCACTATATTTAGAATGTACGTACAGTTAAAGGAAAGATAGAATGTTCCTTCCTGGTGAATTGCATAGTACCAAACATTCAGCAACAGGTTCAATTAAGATATAAGATAACCGTCTATTACAGGTCAATGGAACAAATTAAAATTAAAAAGTAAAGTCGGTTGCTCAAGCGAAAACAGACAAACAATAGATTCGTAAATCTTGATAAAACTTGAAATTTAGGTTGAATTGAAAAAGCGAAATTTTAAAACGACAGTATTGATAATATCGAGTATTCGACAAAAATAGGAAAATTACCCAAAACGGGGCCAGTGCTCGGCGAGTTAGCAAACATATGATTAATGATTGATTGATTATTCTGTTAGTCATAGACTCGAACGGATCAATTATTCAAACCGGCTATCAGCTGACATAATTTCAATAAGTCGATAATATCGATTCATTCGTGCGCTTATCGCTCGAAGCGTCTGCCCAATTAAGAACACCAGAATTAATTTGTCGACCTGAACGGTAATCGAGCTTAATCGTTTGCGTGTTTGCTGTACACAATATCGTGATTAAAATTCGACTGCCTTGTGACAATAATTCTAATTTTGGCCGATAACGAACACGCAATTGGTACCGAATTTTATTTCAACGTCCAGCACTGTCAACGTAGCATGAACGGAATTCAGATGCGCATCTAGAAACTGGATATCATCATGATGCTGGGTATCAAATTAACTTAGACTAAAACCGTCCGGACGAATCCAAGAGCGCGACCCTTCGTCCCGATTATGAAGTTATCATACGAAAAACGTACCGAAAAAAGCAGCCTGTAATCGGAGAGCATTCAAAAACGCAGCGACACGGTGGCCTGCGCGCTCCGCTTATTTCACTGCTCAGCGGCTCGTGAACTGCGTTTTGCATGCTAATTGATTAAAACGCATCGTGTCAATCCATATCGGACGGAGATGCACCGCATGAAATGCCCGAGGCGAGCCAAACTTCCACAAACGCGTTCGCTCCGTTCTGATCAAAGGAAGCATTTGCCTATGCCCCTGAACGCTCTTCCGAATTCAAGCTTAAATGACGCGTGGCGTTATCGTGATGCTTTTGAATTATTGCCGCAAACCAACACCGTTGCAGTCATCTGTCTGATTCCGCTCTAAGCAACCGACTTGTATAGACTTATCTCACTAAAGCCAATTGGACAATTGAGAATTTCGGAAAACGGCACGAATTGTTGGCTTCTCTGTAAATCGATGCGAAGCGATTATCTTTGGTAAATTATTGATTAGCGATACGGATGTCAACGTTAACGAAACGTATTGAGTCGCAATAAAAGTTATAAATCTTGATTTTATCGTGGCATCATAAATAGGTCTCGATAGAGACGGTTATATCGTTAAGTTTTGAACTTTATCGCCGTCGTTTTAGCCGTCCTTATGGATAAATCGGCGATATGAGCTATTTGAGCGATTTTTAGTTGAGCTTTGATCGAGGTATGAGTTATCAGTGGTTGGTATAATCACTCAAACAGATACTGTGTCATATTTATCTAATGATCAATCAAGTGGTGATGGTAGCACTAATCCTTATCCCGTATCGCTCGATAAGGGACACCGTTTCGCAACATAAACTTTATTTGCTTTGCATTCTTTGTAAGTTCGTTGCTAGTGTGCACTTATTTATCAGAAATTCTGCTGACTGATAATAATCGAATCGAATTTATTGAGTAAACAGTTAAACGGAGTGATGCCAAGTTCTTGTTAATGCATTTCATAAAGTATTGGTGTTTAACTATGTACAATAATGAAGATTATCGTTTTGATAAAGTTTTTGTTCTTTTTGCTTAACATTTTATAGAAGTTCGATAATTTTTAATAACGTTGACGCGATAAAAAGAAATAACTATTGTTTCTAGTAGATTTTGAAAGTAAAAATACTCTTTTCTCTGTCAAAAAAATATAAGTTTCATAATAAACATAGTACAGCCGGAAGCCCGTATCCTTTTCTTCACCCTTCCCTGTCCATTCCTATATTCGGTCGTCTTTATCCCAATTCTCTTATAAGCTAGGAATATATTGGCAAATACATTATCCCCTATATGTCCATGGGCGGTGGTGGTTTCTTACCACCAGACCACCTCCCTGGTCGGTGGCCCATTGCACATTTTGATCGCCTATTGGACCCAGATAATACCTACATACTTTTCTAATTGGAAATCTTATATAGAAATCTCTTAGTTTATTTCATACACTTCAAGGGCTAGAGAGATCCCGCCCGAATTCAACAAATCACATAAATTTGTAACACAATCAACAGACAGTCATTGCTTTGAGGTTATTATAATTAAATAAATCGAATGGTAAGTTTCAATCAGGCGACGACACGTAATTTCCTCGCTCTCGTTATCGACTTCTGCACTCGACGGCACAAAGCGCAAGCTTTTGTTCGCGCATTCGATTCCACAAAGAGTAGTTTTTGAATTAAAGAACCGGCGGACCGCAACTTTTGTGAGGCAATCGTCGGTTAATGGAATTAGAATATTGTTGAGCTGTGACGTCACGTTCTTCGGCGGGTAATCATCGGTTATCTCCTTTGATATTTTAAACGTATGTGCGAAGAAAACTATTACGACTGCAGCCTTTAATGTCTTACCCAGGACGAGTACATGTGCTCATACGTACTTGTGGGGAAAAAACATTCGCACTTACACTTCTGGGTGTGCGTATTTATGCAAGCGTGCGTGACCGACGTCACGGGAAAGAGTAAATAGTAATATTCTTAAATCTACATCTAAATATAGTTTTTCAAGATTGTATTTAACTTAACAAACTTCAACTAATATTGCATATTTTTTCTATATTTATAGGACCCTTTTAAGACTTCTTGTTTCCCTCCAGCGTCCACCTTACCCACTGGATATATAACTGATACTACATGTTACACTCACCAGATTCCACAACAAAGTGATCAGCCTACCAGCGAATTACAATCAATTTTCAACAATCTTTTCCTAACTAATCCGCACTATCTCGCTCCTGTCCGTGCACAGGCGCCGACACACTATCTGACAGTTTACGATCCCACCTGGTCAATTACCACGTGATAGAAGATAGCCTACTGGTCGATAAAAACCTAGGTTTAAAGCCTGTGCATACGCACGACGAATGTTGTCGTATCTGCGACCACAAGTGTCGCAGATCCAACGTTTACTTTAGTTTGAATTGGGGGGGGCGCAGTTTTAGTTATTTATGTTTCTATTGTAGTATATGTGTATATAAAGTATGATGTGTAATTTTTAAATTTATGCAAACTTAAATTTAACAAAAATTACATACAAAATAATGAAAAAATAAAGAAATAACCGCTATATTAACATTAACACGAGTTACGTGTAATATTACCTATACAATTCGTAGTTATTTTCCTCCGCGTTTCTGCGACGCGACATCGCGTGGCTCACACTACATGACTTGCGACACACCGTCGCACGTTTACGCGACCGCACTTTAGCTGCTAAAGCTTCTGCCTAGGATTCGTTACCGGTCTGAATTTACGACTTGTTATCGAGTATTGAAGACGCGAAACACTAGCTGAGCATTACGGGAATTTATTGGACAATACCAAATTAATTACGTCGCTACATAGAACGGAGTCAAGGATATTTTAAAAATAACCGAAGATAGTTTCAGATGTTTATTTATTATTTTTCAATAATAGCACTAGAAACTTTTTAAGGCCGTTATAAATTAAAAAATTAAGAAAATTACATGCTATGAAAGTAGCAATGTATAAATACGCCGTACAAACGTAAAGTACAACAAAACAGTTTCTATCAGATAATTGAATATACATAATGTTCTCACATACAATTACAGAACTCAAATAAAGAACTCCCCTTACTTCACCATTGACATCCATAACTCCTCAAAATCTCCCAGTTTAAACCTTCAACCTCCTTAAATCCAATCCAATCACAGTCCATCAGCACTAAAAGAATGGCGTCACGTTCACAACACTTTAAGAATCACTTACGAAGCGCTCTGAACGCAACAAGTGCGATCGCATCATTTGTATCTGTCACAGTCGAGTGAGCTATCAAACCTAAATACTCGGCATTGTGAACTAGCCGTTACTAGTGTTTATACACTGCATTAATTTACCCGAGATTTGGTATTATAAGTATGACTAAAAAGATTTCATTGGAAACTGTAACTTATGAAACACTGTAATATCTCTTATAATGTGTGAAATGTTATTTGATGACAAGTTAGTACATTTTTTTACAATAACAATTAAATTGTATCATATCTTTTAACATTTTTATTTATTTTATCATATCTTCAATAGATATATATTTGCGTAATCTTAATGAGTACATACTGCCAAAAAAACAAGGAGAGGATAGAAATTTTGTCATTTATTATATTTCAACGAACTTAAGGATTTTTGCATGAACACAAGATATATTATAGCCATTAGATTATTTAGTATTAAATTGTTTGAAACATCCTGGATTATCCAGATAGCTTAAAATACGAGTATTTATAATGTCTTATAGACCCTTTACAATAAAACACTCGCATCGCAATGCGAAATATTTCGTTAAACGATTTTAAAGCCTCAATTATCAAGTGCCCATTCGAAAAATGCACCGTCTATCCATCTTAATTGATCTATTGTAAATCAGGCTCCCAGATAAGGCCCACAATCGTGATCGCAGAAGCAACAAGTATCATTTGTAGCTGTCACAGCCTCCAGTGTCAACGAATTAGAGAAGTCATCGTAATGATAGGATGATATATCTCGTTCAAAACCAAGGGATCTGTCCCTAATCCATTCAGATATTAAACGACCTTTAAAAAACGCGATTTGCTTGATGTTTTCACAGTTATTTTAAACATTGGATACAAATACTAAATTCAGCGTATTGAATGTTTTGAAAGTCTAGAGAAATAGTCATGATACTGTCAACTTGTTTACAAAGTTTTTCAATGGAAATATTAATTAGTCCTAAAACTGATAAAGTCACTTTTAGCAGTGTTATCCTACTAGTCCTATCCTACTAATATTATTAATGCGAAAGTTTGTAAGGATGTGTGTGTGTTTTTTGCTCTTTCACGCAAAAACTACTGAACTGATTGCAATGAAATTTGGTACGTAGACAGTTGGAATACTGGAATAACATATAGGTACTTTTTTATCGCGATATTCCTACGGGATACGGATTTACGCGGGTGTAACCGCGGGGCGCTGCTAGTTAATTCATATAATAATGTAATTAATTCTTCGTTTATAAGATCTGGTTTTTTGAGCCCATATTCTCTCACTTTCAGTATTATAGGTCTGTAACAACCATGAATTTTGTAGGAACATTACATACGTAAATAAGTCCGTTAACCATAGTATATAAACACCTTCCGTTTGTTCGTCTTTTAATGTGATATCACATTAGTATTAACACCCACAACAACAATATGAATAATCGTTACGCAGTAATTATTGGAGTACATCGCATAATATCGTTAATATCAATCAACGTCAGGCGAAGTTAAATTAATACCTTTATGAATCCAGTGTCGTCAATCGATGAGTGATGGATGGTTGACGTATACCGTATCCAAGGTTAAGCTGTTCCACTGGTACGGGATTACGCGACGTACGCGACGTACGGGTACACTCTAGCTTCTAGAAGTATCTAGAAATATAGCTAGTGGGCAATTTGATGAAATATACACAGCAACGCATAAGTCATTAAAATATTATTATGGTATATGAAGACTGACACATTGGATCAGAATGGACATTTTAATATAAAGATGCTGACAATGGCTACGAAATTTTAATTTTTTGTAAGTAAAGTAAGCAATTCCAGAGTCCTCTATCTCTATTTCTGACATTACTTTTGTTAGCCAATAATTCATTAATTCTATAAAAACCTGTCTTTGTTGTTGTTGGATTACAATCAACGTTAGTGACTTTTCATCAAGACGTGGGCAAAAATTGCATATTTCCATTGAACTATCTGGAAACAGAATCGCAGGTGTTCATAATTACTAGACTCAAGCAAACAAATCAAACCATCCTGACCAAAGTTCCCAGGCCGAACCCATAGATAGTTAAAGCTTGAAAAATCTCACCGAGACCGCAGTCCTTCGTTACAATCCATATTTGTCAGTCCGGAGACGGTTGGACATCATTTTCATTAGAGGGTGGATGAGAGTCCATTAATACACATGTCTGAGGTGCGATACGCAGGGGTTGTGTAAATCCGACCATATTTTTACAAGGGTCCGTTTGAAAGACGTTTTCAATACGAATTGTTTTTTTCATATCAGTTTATTGTACTTTATGGTGTAAACATATTTGAAAACTGATGTTTGCTATTGAGTTAGTATTAAAAATGAGCTGGCGAGATTAAAAGAAAAGCTTCAGACTGTCCCAAAAGTATAATTTTTTATTGGTAAGACAGTCAAAATCAGTGAAACAATTTTAGAAATTACATTTTAAAAGAATTTTTATACAAAATAGAGGTTTCAGTTGAAGGGGATTTTTTTAACCCATAAGAACTTCTACATGTCTGATCAGATTTTAATTTGATGTGTCTGAATAGCAGTAAGTCATAGATATTTCTATTCATTAATTATTCATTGATTAAATCGCAGTTTTTGTTTTCATGATTTTATATTTTCATCGTAAGGTAAATTTGTATTTTTCCATGATTATTAACGAACTGGAAACTAATTAATTGATTAATTAGATTTATGATTGTTATTTTGTTATTGTTTTTTTTGTAGCTAGATTAGATGGAACAGATAATAAGCATATCCGTATTATTTAATTCATGTGATTTTCGAATATTGCGCGCAATTAAAATCTTTAGTCAGGCCATCGAAAATACCGCTTTATTTATCAGTCTTAACGAGAAATCTATCTTATTTTTTAAACCTTTAAGTACTCAGTTATAAGAATCGTCTTAAGATTTAATTATTTATCAGTATTAATTAACGATAACAACATAATCTGTCATGAGGAGACATTTACACTGCTTTATCTTCAATTGATCGCCTAAAATTTTTGATAATTTTAGTCACCAAGTGCTGTTATCTATTCAGTAGGTAATATATTCATATCTATTATATTTTTTATCTATAAAATATAATTTCATTCTTTTCCTTTCAGCTTTATAGTATTTTTATCACGGGAATAATAAATTATAATTACATTTTATCTTGACAATTAATTTTCAGTTGCCATCGCTATTAATTGGCTAGTATATAATATGTTGTGTGTCAATTAGAAAAATCGTTATCTCATTGTATATGAATATATAACAATATACTTACCTTAATACCCTATTTGTAGTATAACAAATAGGGGTAGTGATATAGGCCGTTTTGACATTTATAATATTAAACGTTCAAAAGTCAATCAATATTTTTTTATATTCTTCGAATACAGTTTATAGAAAAAAGCGAATAAAAGCATAAAATCTTCAGACTAACAGGTTTATGAACGTACACAACTAAATATACGCATTTTTCCCTATTAAGATTCTTCGTAAAACGATAATTCGGTCGTGAAGACACATTTCAAAAAAAGGTTTGATTCATAAAGCGCCAGCGCCAAGCGTCTGTCCACCAATATTACGCCCACAATCCAGATTTGACCCTAAGGTCAATCACGCATCAACATATTGTCAATTCAAGTACCAGTCTAACGCCTACCTTAAACAGCGGGAGTCGATTTATCATTATTCACAATAATAAAGATATAATAACATTAGCCTTGTTTCGAGAACATAAAACTGAATAGATGTATTCGTTTGCGAGACTTGGAGTTTGTGATAATCTTTTTGATTCTGTTGAATGAGAGTTATTGAATTTGAAGCAATAATTAAGCGATGAATATTTTTTATTTACTTAAGTATGGTATTTTCTTGTGTTTGATTTTACGCGAGTATTATACATTTAGAAATTAAAGACTTTTTAATGGATTTTAAACGCGATTCATTCATTATATTATTAACCCGACGTTTCGAACACTTTACAGCGAGCGTGGTCACGGGGAGACTGTGTTTCCTCGTATTTAATTACTCAATACTTAAGTATACTTGACAAAAAAGTTTGAACAAAAGCAAACAAAATATGCACTAACACTTCGGAAGATTTGTCACCTAATTGTTTCGTTACAACGCAACGCGGGTAATCTGAAATTATTATTTTTCAATACATTCGATGAGTCATATAAAGGCCTGTTCTTTTCGTAAACAAACTATCAGATTAAGATTATGAAATAGATACATTTTTAATTCATTCAATTTAATATCCGGCATGACAATAAAAATATCCTATCTATCCTACGATAAGAGTAGTTGCAGTGGTGGTTCAGTGGTTAGGACTCGGATTTCAAGCAAACAGAAGGATAAGTCGGGGGTTCGAGACTAGACTAGCGCGCAAGGAAAAAAATGATTTTATTTGCTCACTATCGACATAACCGATGTTCGAAACGGCGAAGAAAACCGGCATGTCCAAGAATTAAAAGTTTGAAGACATGTGACTTCTGCCAACCCGCACTTGGCCAATATGATGGAATACGGCCTGAACTCTTATAGGAAGTCTGATGATGATGTAGAATAGTGAACGTGTATTCGTTTATAAAAAAATATGTGAAAGAAAATCTATTCCATGAACTATGATTATTGTAGAAAAATAAACTGATTATAATAATCAGTTGACACTAATTATACGATTATGATTTAACAGAATGTTACATTAAATTGATCTGTGGATAGATAAATTGCGCAGTAACACTTGTACTTAGATAAAGCTGTTTTCGGGTAATTCCTTTCAGTATATCGTAGCACAAATAAAAGACACACAGAAGGAATTAATGAAACTAAGTGTTGATCACACAATTTTTCAATTTGTATATAATAAACATATTTGAAATTAGTTCGCGTTAATTATAGGAAAAATAGTGATCCGCCCCGACTTACCGAGAGTTAAATATACCTAATAACACTCAGGAATTTCGAACCTACATAACCAACTAATAGTTCTTAAGAATAGGGCGTTCAAAGTCTTTAAACTGTATATAATTAAGTATAGAAGTATGAAATAGTTATTTATAAAGATAAAAAACTGCCCCTAGCAACCCGGTGTCGATATTGTAACAGATTATGCTTGTAAACTCGCATTGATAGAGAAAACATGCGATTCACAATAGACGGCACGCGATCAGCCGGACACTTGTGCGTACCGTCAGCAAAATAAGTCGGAAAGTGATGCAGTTTATGCAATGAAAGTAGTTATTCGATTTGTATCTGTTTTTTATTTATTTATTTCTAAGACGATGAAACCAACTGTGATGGGCCGACATGTGTGTTTGAAAAACTTCTGTATCTTCACTTTCTAAATTGCAATTCAATAATGTTTTTAATATAGGTACGTTCTATAAGGGTATATCAATAATTATAATTGATCATATTTTATATTGATTGAGGAATTCGTAAAAATTGAAGGCAGTTCAGGGTTTGTTAATAATTATTTGAAATAGTGCAATGGCAAATATAATTACAAATTGTATTATTATAGGAACAACGAAATTTTAGAGTTTGACTGTAAGAAATTATCGTTTTATAAAGTCAAAAGGTACTATTTGAAAGCATTGGTACACATACAAATATAATTAAGTATATACTAGGTAGTTAAGATTTTCAGAGTATCTTATTAATCTAATTTTATAATTTGAATATTATAAAATTTATATAGACACTTTAAAGCTCTTAACTACATAGTATATACTTTACTGTACGTACCGGAACTAGTCCAGTTCGTCTTTTAGAAGTTTTTATATCAACCAAAGTGGAAAATAAGACACATTATTTGGAACGTCACGTTGTCTGCTGACGCTAGTTTTGATCATTGATTTTTTGTATCCACCAAAGTGGAAATAAAACCGGCATATTTTTCGGAGCATCACCTTTTCTGCTGACGTTACTTTTGATCCAATCCAAGTACCTGCTCTAACGCCGCTCACTGCAGGGGGCGGGGACTCTCGCGTTTTGACCAATGACTCTACTCCGCTCAAGCAAAACTAATTATTCTGATTTATGCCCCCATTGTTCATTGTTATATGTGCATATGCATACATGCATCATGATGCATCGCATATCAACCTTTTCTCCAATATTGTGTTCTGGCCTTTGTTCAGGATCCGTACATTTTTTTCTACATCTAGCATTTACATAACATTTTTAATAAACCGCATTCCTTATTATCATAGTTTCATTGAATCAAGAATACTGAAATAATATTCCATTTTGATGCAAAGTAAATTTATTAACCGAGATATGTAATAATGTCTCTTTTAACCCCTAAATATTCCATGGTAACTTGACCAGAAATATTCGATATCCTACACACAGAGCCGAACGCGCACAAACAAGATCCCAAATAATACATATCTGTCACCACAAAGCTCAAAAACAGAGCAATGCAATTCCAATCAAACGCGCACAGAACATACCGAAAGCCATCCATATATCCCGACGGCACCGTCGCATTCCCGCGCAAAAATATTGCACCCGAATTCCGCTGACAGATAAAAAGGCGAAATTGCGAAAGGGGAAAAAGAGCAAAACGGCTAAACCCCGCCCACTCGCGACAGGTGAATGCGTTTGCGCAGACTACGTGGAATACATTTGCGATATTGATATACAATGGCTGCTGACAGCGCCATCTAGGGAACGTATTTATGGCCCCGCTTTTGTTACGATCATTCGATACGTCAACGTTTTACATATTTGCTCCGTTGTTTTTATAGAAATATCCAAGCTTCCCAGTTTCTGACAAAGTCAGAGGATAGACGTGTAAAATTTACGCCACTAAACAAAATTATTCCATTTTGACATAAGTCAAACGTCATGGCATACAATATATTTAATGAAATGCTATCTTAGAAGATGTTCAGATTATAATAATAATGATACACAACTATGAATACTCATAACTAGAACGTTAGCAAACAACAATAACTCGGCTACCACCCAACCATATCTCGAGGACGTTAATCTAAAACTCGCTGAATTAAAGCCCTCAATAAACTCGCCAAATAATCTCCATCTAAACCGTTTAAACATGAAGTAAAAACACAAGCCGCAAACAATAGAACGAGGCGTGACTAGCAAACAGATAGATAACGTTAATATTAACATTACTCCAGATAACAATGCTTGTCCGCGAATTGTACTCAATATGTATCTATGAATTAATTTGTTAAGTTGCGATAATCATTTTTAAGCTCCATGTATATGGACTTGACAATTGTTCGAACGGTGATTCTAGTTAAAGACTATCTACTATGAGCATATGAGTAAAGATCTAGAATAAGGAAATAAGGAAGATACCGTCAAATGAAAGTAAGAATCACTATACCTAAGAGTTTCTTTAAAAAGAGTGCAGTCACTGCAGATGTATCAAATTATGTTGATAAACGGCATGGATTTTTACATAATGATCTACTAGTATTAGGTAACTATAGGTACTCCACAAAACGAAACGAAGTTCTACCTACATACCAATACATATCAGACGTCCATCTTGTAAACTTAAAGATTGAGATTTGTTTTTATTTATTAAAAAATCCTCATTTATAAAGCATTTGAAATACATAAAAAAGTAAAAAAATATAACTTTAAACTTAAAAAATTTATTTGGTACACTAGGCTAAGAAGTGTCAAACTTCATATACCAATTAATTATATGTACATAAAAATAATCAAAAATGGAATCACAATGGACTATTCGATGGCAATCTTCAATCGCATCACTAAATAAATCGAAATATGCTGGTTGTTGGACACTGCATCCAATTTTGGATTCGATCTCATTACCATAAGGCAAGTGCAATGCAAGCATTCGTTGCTCTGTCCGAGACACACGAGCGGATAGAACTCGGAGCCAAGGAGAATTCTTATTCGAACAATATCTTAGTCAGCTAAAAATAGCGTGATGATGTTACGTTAGGGGCGTTCGTTCGTTTGTTACTGTAGCGTTTGTGTACTTTGTAAAAATAAAAAAGACCTGTGTATACAAAAAATAAAACATACAATATGCTTATAATATTAAGGTAGGCGTCAAAATCCTAACTGTCTACTACGATTACATACAAATTAAGGAAACTCATCTCAAATTATTATTAAATATTTAATACATCTAATATCAAATATCAGAATATAAAGGTCTACTCAATAACAATGAACGCTGAAAGATAAAAAAAGATAATATCCTACCGTCACCAACCGTGTGTCCAAATGCAAGTATTTTATAACGTATTTAGATGCATTAAGGGTCATCCTTAACCGGGGAATGTCGATTTCATTACCATACCCTCGACACTCGACCACAGACACTCACTATATATATGTATAGCATAATATGATGCTAGATTGGAGTCTAGCCTCAGAATAGATAGTGCACATTAGCATACGCTAAGAATATCTTACAATGCATTCAGGATTAAGGATAATTTAGATGTTTTTTCGCCGAATGTAATTCGGTTAGACTATAATATTTTCCATTTAGATGAATATTGTAGGTGAAAAAGTTGCAGAACGCAAAAACTTCTAACATAATTGAAGAACTCAAATCTAAGGGTATTAACGTGTCAATAGCATACACATATAATACGAAAATGGTATTCACGATCAAACGTAAAAAAGCAGTAGAACGACACTTGAGTTACATCACCAAAGAATAATAACCCAAAAACGAAATCAGGCACAAAACAAAACATGCGAAATCAAGCCATTGTTTTGCGATCGTAATTCAATTATAAAGCGGAGAAACAGAATGACCCGTAATACGTTAAGATGCACCGATTCGCGGAGACAGCGCCGACCGCATTTTATCACCACCTAATGATCTCCAGTAATGAGAAAGGTGGGAGCGAGCAACACCAATAAGGTATTTATGCCAGCGTCCTTCTGTAATGGAACGTGTCAACGCTGCGGTGGAAAAGTCGTCCCCTGTTAACGTCCCGGGAAATTAGAGAAAGCATTCCCGGCGAAGATAATGTACGCCGTGACGCCAGCCATACGGTAATGATATTAGCCCGTCAGGCTTGTGTTTTAGTTACGTGAGGATCGAATTTGTTTTTGAATTGTGTAATGTCCGAAGTGTAAATGCAAGAAATGAATAACTCAAAAAATAGGATATTGAAAATTTATTTCATTGATTTCATTGTGCATCTCTGTAAATATATCATTTACATATTATACGTGTTGATTTATGTTGTAATCGTATTTATGACGCTTTTATTCTTATACACAAATACGGTTTTACCAAAATTGTCAAAAACTCACTTCAATATAAATTATTTCACATTTATCTATGTCGAAATCTTGCTCTTATCAATTGCGCATTAATTAATATGTTGTACACATTTCAGACTTTAAACATCTGATAAAATTAATTGCAAATAATCATTGAACAATCTAGAACACCTTTGATCCTTACAGCCTTTAATACAACAATGAAAGTACGCGTAAAAATAGTTCCTAGTTCAGTTAAATTAGTCCGAGTCCATTTGACACAACGTGAGCCATTTATCTCGGCAGAATGAGTGTCCAGTTATGGAATGGTTCTAAATAAAGGAAAAGGACAATAGCCGATCGCATGTCGCCGTACGCAGAATGCGACTCGTTAAGTCGCTTCGGACGCGAATTTAAGAGACAGCTTCTAAATATTGCGGCGTGCGCATGCGTCGCTGATCGGTATCGCGGGCACAATACCGAGCCCGTCACGACGGTAGCAGAAATATGGACGGGCGAGCGTGCCTCCTTGTTTTATGTTAATGCGGCGAGCTAGCGAAAAATATCCAAGTGATGGACCTGATACCGGCTACTTCATTTACGACGAGGAAGTGAAATAATTAATGTGGATCCATCGGCATTCCCTCCGCTATCACGCCTGTCGATCTGCCGGTGAAATTCCGGCCCTAATAAGTCGCCCGCTCTCATTTATGTCCCAAAAAGACGATAAGTGTCAACTGCAATAATTTAGAATCATTGTTTCTTTTAATTTATGGAGTGGCCGATTGATTCAGCTTAGGGAAGGATGAGTTAAATGCGAGGAAAACTCAATTTATGCTCGGCATTTTCGATATACATACAATGTGGGATTTAAATGCGTGATAGGATTGGCCGGTGGTATTGGGCGGTGACCATATACGTGTCTTCGTGATGCACATATTAAGTTGGTTCTGTACATGGTCGATCGGGTACGGAGGAAATACGAGATAGGCAGCGATGGCGATCGTGTCTCTCGACTAGTGAGGTTACAATGGGCGTCTGCAGCGAAATTATTAATGCCGCGGGCGTTTGGCGTTAAACGCGGGTGGCTATTATTATCAAATGTATAATTCCAGTGCTGTATGCTCTTCCGTGATCTTTAAAAGCTTTGCTCGAAATCGCGACTCAATTTAATAATAATGTATACAGTTGAAAACTTATACACGTTGCTTCACAGTCCTCCGTGATTTGGGGTACTTAATTCAAACAGTTTCTATAAAGGGTATTCATTAAGCTGCAAATACGCGATTAAATATCACCACAAATAAGACTGCATTGCCACATAAAACACCTTCAAAAATTCCGCAAAACCTAGGCGAAATCTGACGGACAGAATCTAAAGATTTATTCCCAGCTCCAGTATCGGTTTAGCATTAATTGGAACGGCTGATCGAAGATTTCACCTTCTATAAATGGCGCGAAGGTTTATGGTATCGAGGTGCGCTGTTGCCGTCAATGCGTCCGCGCTGGCTTGTAATTGGTCGGCCGCTGGTGACATTTACACGCAAACAAGATGGCCGTCGATATGGCGATTGACAAATCAGCTCGTTATACGTTGGATGCAGTGTTGGCACAAATCTAGTCTTCTGAACTTCATTTAGTTAATGGCGCTGGTTTTTTCAGAGCGAAAAATATTTTCTACTTGACGCGGTACGCTTTCTTCCAATCAGTCTCACAAACAACATGCATAACAGATATTTATTCAGAATAAATATCAAACAATCTCTAAAGAACCAGTCCACAACAATCAGAAATAATGAAATCAATCCCACTAGACATACAAAGCTGATATTTACTAGACTATCAAAATTGAAAACCACCTGCTCCTTAACACGTCATACATTTACGAGACCTCTAAAAATGCCATAAAACAAAGGTCACTGGTACAATGCATTAAAAATTCTACAATTGCATGAATTCCGTGTAGATGTAATTACATAGCTAGTAAAATTTGTACAAAAAGTGAGGTGCCTCCGTGTTTCCGAGGCCCTATTAGCCAAGGAAGCGTTTATGGGAGCCTAGCATGCGATACCAATTATTGTGGTTCGCATGGCATGCCTTAACGTTTGATCTAATGTAAAGCAAATAGCCTTGTGGGATGGAGGTCCTTTCGGTAATTAATATATTCGTTTATGTTTAATAAATAAATAAAAATAAATTAAAGTTTATTTGAAGCAATAAATACACTTTAGTTAACAAATTGTGTAAGTATTATAGTTAAATTTTTTATACAATGATCTCTGTGCTAGGTTAAACCTGTGTGCCCTTGTCAATATTTATATTGAAACATACATATTACCTTTAACGTTCTTCATATTATGCACTAGCTTTTACCCGCGGCTTCGTCAAATTCGTTGTAGTTTAATATAAGTTATTAAACAATATACATATAAACCTTCCTCTTCAAACACTCTATCCATAAAAAATAAGAAAATAGTTAAACCGTGAATGTTTGTGTTTATATGCATGTGTGTGTGTGTGTGTCTGAGCATGTGTTACATATTTCTAGTATTGTCAATAATTGATATTAAAAGCGTCTGGTATAATAGAATATGTTTCGCGCATTGAAATAACCTAATCAAACTTTCCATTCATGGTGACGATTAAACATTTTCATTGCATGCGTAACGACATTTTTGACAAACAATTATATGATACATAGATATGACGATATATAAATTCCGAAAAAATTAGCCTTTCTGAATTTTCGCATTCCAGAGCCAAGTATCTCGCAGCACTACACCGATCATCGAACATACTTCTAATCTATGCCACTGACAGACAATGAATAATTAATTATTCATTATACCAGTAATTATCGCAAATACAACGAGTGAGATCCAAAAAATTTCACACCACCGTCGAGACGGTAATAAAAATGAGTGTTGATAAAGGGGTGTGATGGATGACGATGCGGCGGCGACACGGCGGCGACGGTGTGACGGATGGCCGTCTCGCACAATCGACAGATCAATCATCGTACGACTGTCGCGCGGGCGTCGTACGATTTAATTTTTGCAAAGAGCTCTCCGGCTTGGCCAGTATTTGAACTCAAACTCAAACAAATATTTCTTTAATTAGACTTCATATAGAAGCACTTTTGGATCGTCATACCACAGTTTTAACATTTAATAGAAGCATGAATTGACTGATCGATACTTTCTTGATCTCTATCTAGTTTGTTATAACAAACTAGATAGAGATCAAGAAAGTATCCTACTTAAAATCTATGTCTAAATATTTGGATAGGTATTTGGGACAAAAAACAAAATTGTGACTGGAACAATATATTATGCAGTATTACCTTTTTTTTTTTTTTTTTTTTTATAGTGGGGAAATCTTGCATAGATACCCACGGCCCCCGGGGATGGAGCCGTGGGTTATGTCGGAATTTACCGACCAAAACCCCACTGTGAATATTACCTACTTTTATGGTATGGGACGGATGTTCTTCAGATGTGTTTATTTCATCTATTTCTTTCATAGACATAAATACCGACAATGATAATATAAACTTTCAGTTGCATTATATTAATAAAAATAGTAATTAACAAAAATACATCAAAATTCATAATGCCTCTTCGAATGAATTATATTTGAACGTCAATATCGAATATGTCCATTTTAAGGGTAGCATGTTTACACATCGGTCGTAATATTTTATCTTTTTATCTGCGCGTGCGTCACTCAGTGATGGATGGTATTCACTTAACTGACTAAATATTATCCGATGTCCCCTTAATATCCACACCTTTGCACACGTGCGTTTTTTGTATTTCTAATAATTATTATTATACGCTAGATGATGTTATATCGACAGCGATATAGTTCATAACATCTGTCCCATGCCTGTTCCATAATATGGATATTTAAAAGGTCCTAATTGCAAGTTAATAGCAGTTACTTGCACAGAATATGAAGAACATATTCGATTAATTAAAATTAATTTGCTTACTCAAATCAAAACAGGCAAAAACCATTCTACTTCAAGTATGTTTCGGATACTAATCTTCGCACACTTATAGCGCCATCATTTAGCGCTTTACTTGTCTGAGGTACCACATACTCAGTACATTTAGTATGACGTTTTAAACATTCGTACTATCCATTTCTAGATACCTTCAGCATCACTACACAGTAATGGAAAAACAAGACCAATTCAATCGCAGCGCGCAGATATGAAGCGGGCGGCGCTGGAGCCTCAAGCGCAGTTTAATACAAATTTACAGCCGCCTTGTAAACACTAAAACGGATTTAGTCACTCTAAGCTTATCGCAATAAAAACGCAAAGTTCGTCCCGGTAGGGTGTCCACAATAAACATGTCCGCCGCGGACAGTCCCGCCGTCCCGCCGTCCCGCCGTCGCACTTATCAGCGACCATAACGTCCTCAACTTTACGACAACCTCTCGATGTACGCGCGTGCATAAATTTGAACAAACGTCAACCGGCGAGATTTTATTTAACAGATCAAGGAAATTGTATCGATATTTCAACGATAATGTTTTCGTGTTACGGAACAGATATCTTTATGTGTACGTTCCACGGGTGTTCGTACGATTCAGATAATGCCGTTGCATATAGTGCTGTACCGCGGGCGCCTGTTTATTTCTTTGACGCGATAAAATAAAATTTATATAAATCGTACGTTTTATGGGTCGAGACGCGATGCGCTCAAAATATTTAGATCATTTATCAGGTGTACGCCGCGTTTCATAAATATATCTGTAATCGTAAAAACGCCGAACGGGACTGTATTTTAATCAAACACTAAATAAAATTGAAAACTCCTTGAGTGTTATTGAACTTTAACTTTCAGCTCAGCGTGCGTTTATTTTCACAGTTTTTTTAACAGTCGGATGTTGGGAGTCATTATGCGTAACACCCACTGTCGGGAAACGATAAACGGGTACAGCGATCTGAGGTGCAGCGAGGCAATCGATGGGTGAAACGCTTTTATATATCTGCCTTGCAATAATCGCCCGTACGTAACAATAATATAAAACTACCGTCGTTAAGCTCTGCACGTTATAAATTACTTTTTAGGATGGTTTTCTACCTAAATTGCCGTCTATTATTTTTTAATTTGGCTAAATTATTTTTATGATTGATAGAATCTAGACTAAACAGACAAATAAATTTATCGATGCTAGGTCAAAGTCCGAATTGACATAATTTCGCGGTAAAGTGTACCAGAAAAGTAATAGATAGTGTGATAGTATATGACATGGAAACATCATAATGGTCATTTTTCTTTTTTTAATCAAAGATATAGAACAGAACTTGAAAGCTGCCGTAGACAAGTTGTTGTCCCAATATCAAAATTCAATGCAATTTGTATCTAGAATGATTATCTCTTGATAAACGTGACCTATACGCGAGCAAATCTCGTTATTACAGTCTATTTATCATATTAAATGTTAAGTGTACGTAAACTAGAAGTTTAAAAGCTCCTTTATCATTTTTTTTATGGATGGTCGTTGCAATACGAACATACTTATGAAAAGGTAACGATAGAGGATTACCAGACTAACAATAAAAACGTAAAACACCTGTACCAATATGATCCGTTTTTAGACACTATAACACAAATAGGGAGTCTAAAAACCAGTTCCCTGTAATTCTAATTAGGCAATTCAGTCCTCGCTAATGGTGTTCGCTCGGTGCCATAAAGCAAACGCAATCTGATCGTGTGAACACGCTGTCCTGCGCCTGCGCCGCGGGACTGTCGCGGGACATGCGACGGGTTGTCACCCTATTGGCCGTTTTGTCCGATAGATTTGTTTCGGCTTAATTAACGTGAAGTTATCGTGTGTAGGCTGTAGAGCTCTTCTAGAGGAGGCTTTTACGAGAGAGTAGACGAGTAAGCGGTAGCACGTAACTACTAAAATGATATCGATGATATTTGGGTAAAGAGATAGAAATTGGGAACATAAACCACTTTATATATAAGTGTAGAACCCACATAAGTTAGAAATATTAATCGGATATATTATGCACGTTCAATCGTTTCAAATTATTTACAAACGAACTCCTCTATATAACGTTCCACTAATTTCGAAAAAATCAAGCAACCGACAGAAAGACCCAAAATTATAATTAACCCACCTAAATCCCGATCAATAAACCGGCGGGCGATAAAAGTCAAATGACAGCTGCCACAGATTATGCGCGGCGAATTAAAAAAAAAGAAAAAAAAACACAAACGTCAAACTACAAGAATCCACACTCAGTGCGTTATTGATGAAAACAATTCTAACACCATTTAGATAGCGCTGAAGTATTATTATACTCTGTGGGACGTAATTGCGAATTCACTTATGGAGGAGGCATTTACATCGGCGTTTTTATAGGCCGATAGTGACTATAAAAATGTTGAGTTGTGTTTGCGGCGGTGATCAAGTTATGCGAGTTATTGACGGCCGCTTTTGTGCGCGCCGCGGTGTGGGGGGCGCGGTTCGTCAATCCTATTGCTCTAACTATAATTGTTTACCTTATATACACGGTATGAAATAGAACTATGTACAAGACAAATTTGTAAGTGATAACATCTTGTACCTGCGATCTCGTGTCACAAATGGTAACATTGTACGGAAAAATAAAGAATAGGCTTCTGTTCAAGTCAAAATCAAATATTTATTAATCGCACCGAATCCTATACGTTTCTTATAGGTACCCGCATTAAATTAAAGAAAATGCCGCATCCAAATTATAGTGATTCCGGGCTGCGTATGATGTCATTCATAAATCCTAAGGAGATCGCAGCCGAGCGTCCTCTAAACTAAATTCAATGTGAAACTAGATATTTTCCTTAAACGTATGAATTTGACACAAAAACTAACCTAAAACTGTTCATGAAAAGGCGCTTCAGTACTTGAGTACGCAAAATCTGATTTCGATACTGATTAATTATTTATCTATATGATTAATTAGAACAATTGTTAATTCAGTAAAATTATCTGAAAAAAAAATTATATTTATTGCTGCCTCAAGGCACGTAGGTTAAAGTTTTACATCCACGTATTTTGATAATGCGACAATCTGCGAAAAATCTGCTTTTAATTCCAGATTAAAAAACGGTTTTTCGCAATGTATCCATCACCGCGATACGCAAGTAACATTGTTTTCAAGTTGATTGAAGACCTATAATCTTTATCAATTAAACGAAAGTTAACTAATAAATAATTTATTTTCTATAAGGTCCAAAATGGGACCAAAATATACATAAATATTACAATTGCCAATCAATCAATAAAAGAATTACGTAAATCGGTTTAAATCCACGGAATTATAGAGTAAAAAAATACGTACGCTTCGTATTTTCGAAGGTCGAAAAAAAAAATGGAATAAATAAACCAAACAACTACTACATAGCCATCATTTGCATACTCTCAATGTTTGTCATTATCAAACGGCCGAAACGGCTGAACGGAACTCGATAATACGAGAGAAACAACAGCTAGGCATATTTACATTAATACGAGTTGTTGTATTTATTTTTTTTTAAATCATCAGATTATCCAATATAAATAACATCAATTTTTAATAATTGACTCAACCATGTTTGATACCGTATTCGATAATAAATTCTCTATGCACAAGAAGTTAAATTATCCTCATTTTTATGATAAAAAATTATATATAGCATCGATAAATACATGATAAAGAAAGTTATTTTTAAGTGCAATAATTTATAAGTCAGAAATTATCAGTGATAGATAGGTGACATTTATCAGTCATGCAGGTATAGGTGCGTGTGTTTTATCGCAAAACAAGTAAAATTTAATGTCTCCATAATGAGATTATACGTGACACAAATCTCTTATGGACATATCATTTTATATATCCGGGATTAAACAATAAATTACTGATAAATTCATCAGCTTAAACAGTAGGTAATAAAAACTGTATGTTAGATAGATAAATCAAGATTCGCAAAAATCCTAAAATTATAACGACAAATTCTTATGCTTTTAGTACTTTTTCATGAAGAATATGAGTTGTAGTGCTATCACTATGTATCTGTCTTTTATATACGCCCAGTCATAGATAATGAGACCCAAGAAAGGACATAGAATAGTTTTTCATCCCGGGAATCCTACGGGAACGTGAAGTATACATGGGAAAACCCTGGGACTGCCTAATTTCTCCTTCTATATACAAAAAATACAAAATTCCTTGCTTTACAAAAATAAATAACTATCATCGAAACCAAATATAAAAAGAATCTTCGAAAAATAAAAAAAAAATAAATTCAATTAATAAACTTGACACTCTCTCAATCAACTTGGAACTGTCATCGTTATGGCGCCAGAAAAAAAAAATTCTTCGTCGAAAGCTCCGGAAGGCGAGCTTACATCAATCAGTATATCGGCTTATCGAGTTAAGAAATAAAAAATTAAAAAAGTTATCAAATATCAAACTTGAGAATCGTTATTTCATACCGGTATTGAATACCGTTATTTTTTTTATTTTTTTTTTTTTCAGATGCGATACCACTTTTATTAAAATTTTATTCAAAAAACAAGAATTATACCTAGATGTCCTAATTGATTTGGTCCAATATTTTCTCATAATTGACAATCTTTAATTTCAATATCTAGTGTTTAAGAGCTATGTTATTCTGAATAAAACTTTTTTGAGCTTTTTAGTTAAAACTTCACACTTCACCGGAAAACCCATTTCAAATCTTGAAACCTAACAAAAATAGCTTTATCACAATAATCATAGCCATCACATTATCCACCAAATATATCCACAACCGCCCAATTAAATCAATGTATACTCTATGACATCAAAGAATCAGAACCGTCCTTCACATTTCTGAACGCCTAGTACATCAGTCAATCGAGCGGCTGACAAATTTATTACAAAACTTTTTTGAAGTCCATTCGGAGGACCAATATCTTAGTTTCCGGTCGTCTGTCCGTCATCAGAAATAACAATATTTTTAATGAATGTACGTTTTTGATGTCTGGTAATACGCGATAACACATTTATAAGTAACACGTTGGTGTGCGAGTGTTATTTTAAATAACTTTTGAAAATTTCGTGTCTCTGGTGTGAAATGCTTGGTATTCGTAATGACCTGATGCAATATAGGATATACGAGTATGATAGATGCTATTTATACCTATATGTAGCCAGGGAATAAAATAATCAATTCGCGAATATATCATGATTTAAAGGAGATAAGGTAAAAAAGAAACAATAAGGTTATTTGTTTTTGTTTACAATAAATAGTTGATGCCTTTTCGAAAATACAGGACGTACAAAATTATGTAGACCACGCGATCGAAGCCGCGCGTGGAAAGCTAGTCTGAGACAACCGACTTTATAGTTTAATTGCGTATTATTTAAAAAATACCAAAACCGTATACATATTTTTGAAAGCGGATATTAGATTTTACTACGAAAACTACTATAAAAACTCTTTTGTTTATTTAAAAAATATGGAACCTTTAACCCCTAAACACTTTCACCTAAAACTAATCATATGCAAAATAGATAACTTTAATCGAGAAACAAATAACGACTCCACGATAATACATAAAACCAGCAGGCGCCACGGGAGGTGATAGTATGTTTTAATTGCATGCCAACTCAATTACATAATCACATGATTTATTCAATGGAATTTGGAGAAAATAACGATGTCTTCATTTGTCTTTTTGTAATTAAAGGTTTCTATTACATGATGCATAATTATAATTTAAAATAAAAGTCACAATACATGATTATCTATCCAACACGAATATCTCTCTCTTTTAGTTCCAATGCGATATAATATTAGAAATTACTATTTAAAACTGGCCTTTAAAACGAAATATCTCGAAGTACAAACTTCAATACTCACTTTAAAATCGACCGTATGAAATTGAATTACCCACAAGCGTGAAAAAATCTAATAAGTGACTAAATAGCTACTTAAAATCAGCGTCCGTCCGATAATAATTGATGAATTAGTATTCCTCTGGCGTGCTGGTCACTGCATCAAGACGCTTCAATACGAAGATGGCCAGGGAATGCTACGTGCGGAGTTATGGGCTCCTGGTACTTATTACCGTCTACTGCCTTATTACCGTCCATTATGTATGGAAATGTGTTTGTTTGTACGTGAACGTGTCTACAGTCTATCTGGCTAGTTAGTTTACCATAGCTTATATAACTTTAATAGTCTCATTTTCAACAGTTAAATCAAGTTAAAACTTTGCCATAACAATAATTTATGTTAAAATGTTTAACTGAAATTTTCAATTTATTTATTCGTTTGTATTGCAGATTTAAGAAAATACATGATACAATGATCCCCCTGCACAATGTCCGCAATAGACCCACAAAACATAATTAATTAGAGAGAAAAGCGAAGCAAGGAAAAAAAAACTGCACCAAATGAACAAAATGCACCCAATCACAAGACTGACTTCATCAAAAGAAATCCGCAATAGCGAGACAGTTCGTCCGTGGAATACAAAGAGGCGGGAGGGAGACACGAATACGCAAGGTGGCGGGGGGGACTGGGACAAAAAACATTTGCTTCCACTAACGAAACAATCGCGGGCATAATTGATTTTAACTTAGACTCTGCAAATGAAGTGAAGCAGGGGGGAGGTCACCGTGTGACGGGAATAGGAAAGATTTCTAATTGGATAGGTATGTTATTTACAGACTTAATTCTTGCTCAGACGTTTAATGCTCTGTGGAGCAGGCCCTTAGTGGTTTCGTGGTACGGTGAAACAGTACTGACCAGGTCCGAGTCATCTCACGCACTAGCGTTTCGTGCGAATTTGTTTTTGTATGGAAGTTGTTTTGGTACCAAGGAATTTGACATTTACATATTATATCTATGACATTGATGTCAACTACACAAGCCTGCTATTTATTGAACATTTATCCAAGATAATTTTGACTTTCTGTCTCAATAATAAACATTTGAATCTATCATAACATATCTTCAAGAGTCGTTAGTTATTATAAACAAAAAGAAAACTTACTTGCCACAGGATGAATTTTTCATTTAGTTAGTAAATGCTAACAATTGAATTGGGAGCTAGTTAATATGGCCAAGTGTTCCTCTTAATCAGGTGAACACAGCTCATTTGAATAAACACCGCTGTGCCCACTCCCTGATTCATTAGGTAGAAATCATTGGCGCATTATTGTGGTTGCGTCTTGGCGTTTCTAGATTTCAACTTATGTAACTACATCTTTGTTGAGATTCTTTGGATGTCTATGTAAATCTTTTAAAATGAGCATGGCATGCTTTATTTACCTCTTTTTTATTGTATGGTATTATATTAGTTATAGTAATTTGGTTTATTAGGACTGTTAAACGTCTAAGGATTAATATATTTCCAATGCGCTTCATCATGCTACAGTAAAATTTACAATTTGAATTTAAATGCCAATCGTAATGTGCATACGGGCTACCTCACCAGTATCACGTTTGTTATCTCACTAGTAGTCAACTGGAAGCCCAGTAGCACAGAGCTCAGATTGTAACCGTAGCAACATAAGGGTCGTGACCGACCAGGCTACCGCACGTCGCGAGATCGCAACGCGATTGTCGATTTGATTTACTTGTGAGATATAGGGAAGGATGCTTGGCTTTAAACAGACCCTAATATTTATAAATAAATCGTTTCTTAATTTTTGTGTTTCTCATCGTTTTAATCTTTTTTTGATTTTCACAAACCTACAAGACTTAGCCGAATCGAATGGTTTGATTCAAATTACATCGAGACAAGCGGACGTCAATTGATTTTTAAATAAACAGATTGATTGATAGATATGTATGAATAAGCTATAGTGAGTTTTAACGGATATTTGATTTCCCTGTTTTTGATTTTCAATCACAAAGTTATTGTCCATTGCGTATCTGATATCACTAACTTTGTATACTTTGATGTATTCACTTTTTTATAGTTCACATACTTTCCAAAGATCTTAAAACATTTATTCTACTTACTATGTGATGTGAGTCATAAATTTGTAAAATGGACATACCTGAAACAAAAAGAGGGCAATTAAGTATGAAATATTATGGAAATTAATACACAATATATTTATTAAATAAACATTTAGTAGAGGAATCATTTTCTGATTCCTGGCAAATCAAGAAAATTTCTGCGATGAATTATCATTAATTGAAGGTGGAATTTTAGATTAAAACATAAACTACGTTTTGTCCCAGAAACAAAAGTTCGTCCCAATTTGAACGGCTTCAAAATGGGAAAGAAACTATGTATTGAAGGCGAGATAAAGCGAACAACGAAGCGAACAAAGCGTGATACAATTATACATCTTCCCAAAATGCCAAGCCTCAGCATATTTGGATCAGATGCTCCTACAATTACCGCCATAAAAGGGGCTTAGGGGCCTTCCCTAATCCATTTACGATATAAAGACAAATAAATCAAACTTTACCACCTACGCGTGTTGATAACGCACACACGCGCAGATGCAGCCACACAAATGGCAATTGTCATTCCCGCTGAAATATGGCCCGTGGCAAGTTGTTTTGGATGAGTGGTACTTTATTTAAATTGTGCAACACTAGTTGGAGCTCGCTGCTTTGGCTGTGCTTTTTTCCTTTTTCATCAAATAAATAAACATTACATTTCAGACTTTGGGAGGCTTTAAATCTATCTTGTTTGTAGGTTTCTATCTAATGTTTCTTGAATTAGTGAATAATCCTTAGTTTCGAGCATAAAACATCTTTGATAATTAATTATTTTCTGATTGAACAGTTTTTATTTCGACCTGACAAGCCCAGTTTTCACACAACTCAACAACAACACAATTTACTGACTCCAGTCTACAAGTTGAACACCGAATCAATATATTTATAAAACAAAAACCTTATCCAGAAAACTGTATCACCGAGCGAAGGGTTAAGATAAGTACCAGACAGGTATCATTATGCGGGCATACTTAGGGGTGGGGGGTTATAGGGGGTGAGGGGTGAGGGGGCGGCAATTTAATTCTGTCCACGCTCTAATAATGACCGTCATAATTCGTTCAAAGTGTCCGGTCGGGGACGCTTTAGCCCCGGTGGGGGCGATTCCTTTGCATCTCCCCCCTTAATTCCATTTACCTTGCACATTCGAGGTGATATTTTACGATTTTAATACGGTGTTGTTATTGTATGGGATGTCTTTAGAGTTCGGTGTTGTGGAATGTACTGTGGGACATTGGAGTGACAGTTCGGGAATCGCGTTTGCTCAATTAACAAAACATTGAAAACAGTTTTGAAACAGAAACAGAATTGTGTAATTTTAAATCAAAAGATCATATAGGAATGATAAAGCGTATTTTTTTAATCTATCTAGAAATGATTTCTAGTGCTTTTAATTTGATTTCGATATTTTCTAAGCTACGTGATATCCCATTAAAGTAAATATTTTTAGTGCATTGAAACTTCTGTTAAGTTCTTCATAATCATGACATGTATATATTAAGAATGAATCTTCCCATTATCATTATTCTACCAAATTAAATAACACCATGCGATTGTGTAATCAAACAAAATCATAACCATACCACCTGAATATGATAATCCGGGCCAATATTTGCAAAAACCCATGTGATAAGACAATTTACAAAACCGATATAATATTAGCAATAGATTACTGATAACTGGTACACAGCAATATAGTAGATACCTATACAGAATAACAGAATATAATCAGTAGATTCGCTGTAATCTCGGCGGTTGATAAAAGTAAGTTGAAGGCATTTATGGGAGATAAGAATTTTGTTTCGACTTTTGTTCCTGATAAAGCACGATGTTAAGGGGTGATACTTATCATTAATGAACGAATTGTGACTTAATCGCTCATTAAATTAATTAATTAGGCAACCATGTTTAAAAAATTTTGATATTTATCACAATTTTTTTGAAATTATGGCAATATCTGACATAATACAAGATAACTCTAACACGTGTTCTGATTACTATGAATCATCCAACAAGTATTTCGTACAAATGTACTCATTATGTTAGACTGTTGTTTCCATATTGATTTTACTAAGATTGCAGTATTAATAAGTAATATTAACATTGTTTTTATCTTATGATGGCATTTATAATTGTACGTTAATAATTTTATTTATAATTTATTATTAAAAAAGTTTTATGAAATACGAATCTACTAAACGTTATAATTAAGCCGAAGAAAAAACATATCTTAATTATAATATACGTGTCATCTCATCTCGATTGCAAGGGATCGCAATATCTTCAATGTGAACGATCCCAACACGAGGGTACAGCAAAAATTACATAAACGGCTTATAATTCAGACCCAACAGAATTAGCATTTACAAACAAACAAACCGTGTAATCCGAGTAAAATATCACAAACGTACAGACAACACTAATTCTAACCCAACAATAACCATTAACAGGGTCTATTAACACAAAACATAACATATTTAGGGATGTGACGGGCGCTATCGATGTAAGGTAAACAGGGGGGTTTCATCGACATCGACAAAAACGTCGACTCAGTTAAAGCGACCGCCACTAAATACGGAGTGAGAAAGGCTATTACAATATTTGCTAGAATCTCGTTATTTTTAAGTATCTCGCCAGCGGTTCTCAAATTACGGCGTGGGGGGAGATTAAACTTGCCGTTATGAATATGACGGGTTCGTGGAGCTGAGATGGAAATATTACGTTCAGTTTTAATTATACAGAATGTATTAACTAGCTCGTAACTGAACTGTAGCGCAGTAATTAATGTTTTACTATTACGAATTGAGAATTTAAATACATTCGTTAAAAATTATGGATATGAAGGTATATTAAAAAGACGAAAGGATAAAAGGTTGGAATAAAATTCACAATATAAATAACTACCTAAAGTGCATAATGCACCTAATTCAAATAAGTAAAACTTTTTCGAGTCTTCTAAAAAACCAATAATCTTCAGAGAAGACACAGAAATAATTACTTTACTATTTATTATATATAAAAAAAATATCGACAGTGAAATAGACACAATATTATTTTCTCATACTCCACACTGGTACCAGGAGATCATATTTGGTAAAGAGATGAAAAACTTTGAGCACCAGCGCGTACAGTGCGCGACGTCATAGCGCCGCGACGTGGGGTTGTAAATTATAATGTTTTATGGTTTAATACTGCAGATAAGGCGAGGGTAAGGAGCCTATTATTAACCGTGTTAACCGACCCGCGTGGGGAGGTGTACATGCGATTTTTCCGTCGCGCTGCGTACACTTGCGACAAATTGTTTGAACCTGGTTCAATTTTTATAATTTCATACTTACATCTCATTTGCCTGGGTTTAAAACATCCTGTTGTATAACACATTTTCTAGTACGTGTCACTTTATATTTTATTTCAATATACAAATAAGACATTATCTAGTAACAACTGCTTTGTGATCTAATTCTCTTAATCTATACTCTATACTAATATTAAAAAGCTATAGGTCTGTTTGTTTGGTTGAACGAGCTAATCCAAGGAACTACTGGTCTGATTTGAAAAATTATTTCAGTGTAAGTTAGCCCATTTATCGCGGAAGGCTTTAGGCGGGCTTTTTTTATGTGGGCGGCTTTTTTTATGTGGGTAAAATCGCGGAGCACAGGTAGTAATAAATAAAAACTAGACGAATCTGTACAAGTTATGTTCAAATTACAAATATACCGTTATCAAGTAATGCATATGTATTATAAATATGTCCAAGGCACCATTTATCACAACTTCTAGCATCAAGTCTATCCGACAAACGACCAGTCGCCACAGCAAGTCGCACGTTTGTCCACGAATATGATTTTTAACGAGCATCCCCAAGTATGTAATTGTTCGAATAAGGCCATAATCGTTATTTACGAAGCGTGCAGGGCGCAAAATTATTTTTTATTGTTTTCATTTCACGTAATTATGAAGTGAACAACTTCCGATGCGATTAAATACATGTTTAGCATATGAAAAGAATTTCTATGCATCTTTGTAGAGGAATAAATATATTTTTATAATTACGTCCGTTTTGTATAAAATGCAGTTTGCATCCGTCGTGGTGAAAATTATCTCAGTGTTAAAAAGTTTGCGTTTTTATTTTAACCATTATAAATCCCAGAGATTATGGAAGTCACTGCTATTTTAATTTCCAATTTAATATTATGTATCTTATTATTCTGAATAAGTAAAAGGTACACAATATTTCGCAGACTTAGCCCAACGCCATCTTATACCAGACTAGACTATTTTACAAAAAAAAAAACACATTTTTTTTAACATTACATTTTATATGAACCATACAGTTCGCTATTATGCTGATGCTTGACTACATAATTTTAATTAATTAAATGTGCGCAAACGGCTCAAATTTGTCGTCCACGAAGCTTCATATTAAATACCCGTTTCCTTTTCCTCACCCGTCCCAGTCCATTCCTTCTTTCCAGTCGTTAATCCATTCCTTTTCCCTTACCCCATAAAAGCGGGCAGCGCATTCACGGAGGTACTACCTTTGCGAATGTTTATGGGCGATGGTGTTCGCTTACCATCAGGCGAACCACCAGCTCAGTTGCCCGCTATGATATAAAAAAAAAAGAAAAAAAATACCTGAAGAAATCTCAATATTTTTCCATTAGTCTATCCCTGTCTGGTACAATTAAAAGAGTCACCAAAATAAGTAAATAATTATTAAATTTTTCCTTCAACGATCTACACTACACTAAAGCCAACGAGTTTGTTTATTTGTTTGGACGTGTTAATCTCAGAAATTACTGACCGATTTCAAAAATCCTTTCATCATTGTGTGATCTCTAGATGCTTGTCATGTGTACAATGGGCGGAGCCGACCTCCGAGGCTGACCTCTAGTATCTAGACCCAAATATTGCAATTCTGTAGCACTATAGGCCAATTTGCATGTTAATCACTTGCCAAATTTAAATATAATCACAAATATAAATATACCGAAGCCAAAATAAAACATTATACGTAGCATCGGCTCGTAAATACTTGTGTTCCCCATAAACACAGATAAACAAACGGCGTCGCGGTTTGGCGCGCGATAGTTGGCCGACATTTTTGTGGGATTCTTCAATCATACAACCTGTGGTCGCTGCATGTGCTGCTGAAATTATATTTTTGTTATTACAGTGTATACCTACCTAGTGACCATGTGTCCCTGGTACATGGTTTGAATATAGTACTGATGTATAGTAGGTTGAGTTGAGATAATTTCATAGGAAACTATGACTAGCTGCACCCTGTGGTTTCACCCGCGTTAGTCTGTGTTCCGTGGGAATATCGAGATAAAGTTGCCTATATGTTATTCCAGTTATCCAGTTACCTACGTGCCAAATTACATTGCAATCGGTTCAGCAGTTTTTGTGTGAGAGTTACAAACGTACACATACACATACATCCATCCTCACAAACTTTCACATTTATAATATAAGTAGGATGAGATTAAGTGCAATGAGAACATAGGTTGAGATGGAAACTTTGGCAAAACATTTATATAACATATTTGAAGTATATAACGATAGTGGGATTAGAAATAAAGAAATTTAATGTTACAGATTACGTATGTTATAAACTACAGAGTTTCTTGCCGGCTGAGAACTGCTTTCCGAATGGTAAATGATAAAATGGTATTATGACGATTGCAAAGTGCTTCCATAAGATGTTTATTAAATAAATAAAAGTTTGAGTTCGACGATGGTTGTCTGGACGGATGGTGTTGTGGATGGACTCAATTCAATTGAAAGAAGTCGACAACATCCATTAAAAACGTAACATTTTGAACGAAACACAGCAATAAATCTTTCCATATAAAGCGCACTAACCACGAGTGAAACACGTAGGAATCATAACAACAATCTATCCAAAAAACGTCCGAATGCCTTAAACCGAAAAAGTCCAGTAGATTTATAAACTGGCCCGACGCTAACATACTTTCACATGTCAATGGCGCCGCGTAAAAGCGTAAAAAATAAATGAAAAAAAAAAAAATCACAACACCGCGTACATGCATCTTTTTCACTCGCTGACAAATGGGCCGAAAACGCGGGATGAGTTGGATGAAAAATCATTTGCAAACCCTGACGGCGCTCGCTTAGCCGGCCCGCCCCGGCCACTTTTTAACCGAACGCCATCAATAAAACGGAGAAAAAAAGCCGTAACTCCACTAGGTACGTTCGCACCGACGACCGTATAAATCAAGCACAGCGCTGGCGTGGAGTCGGCCGAATTGTGGCGTTTTATGGCCTTTTGATTTACACGGCCACTATTGTCGCGTATTTTAATGCATTCGATAACCCGTGTTGCAAAAACCTCTATGGAACTGCGATTTGTGACGTTGAGTTCCGTAAATAAAACTCCTGACAAATTTTATTTGACCGCGCCGTGGCGCACATGTGCCGGTGTATGTCTTGACTTGAGTTATTGCGGAATTAGTGCTCAGTTATTTATACTTTATAGCATATGTTTTAGTGTAATTAAAAAATAAACGTATTACGTATACAATGCCACAGATTACAAAACGCAACAAACAACACTACATTCAAACACGATTCCTCATTTGAGCCAATACTGCATCATATACATTGTAACAAACTAAAACATATCTTATCAATCATTATCTTACATGATTTAACGTTATTTAACGAACACAGGTCCAGAGAGCAACTTAAACCAATAAAGCATCATGACAAAAATGAAAAGCATAAAAATAAAAGCAACAGCGACTCCACGCCACCCATATCAAGTGACACTGACGAGGCCGGCCCATCACGCCCGATCAACTGGTGTTCCAAACCTCACTCATTCACTCACTCACTCATTCAGATCTCGAGTGATCGCGGATCACTTTCGAGGACCTTGGAATCATTCAAAGACCTACCTGTTAGGTTTTTTACAATCTGCAACAGATGGTGCGTGGCTTTTTGTGATGCTTCAGTTGCATATTGTTAACGGATTAATTTTTTATGGTGTTTAGTGCATAAAAAGGTTATTAAGATTGAGTTTAGTGTGTTTTAAGTTTGTGTTCTGTGACCTTCCTTTTTTATCGTCTGAGAAGGTTTAATGGAGTAGATGGACTTAGGAATATAATACAAAATTAAAAATATCCGGTTTTTTTAAGATTAAAATTTAGAACTTATTTGTTTATAACTTTGAATTAATAGTTATAAGATACATATTGCGCGAAAAAGGTACATACGGTATGTATCTAGAGTTTAGTATAAAAGAGGCAGTAATTTAATAAAAAAATAGCAAATTGTGCATTAACATTAGTTTTTGATTTATTATCATCTAGTATTTTCTTGTGTTCGATTTTACGCGAGTATTATACATTTAGAAATGAAAAACTTTTTAACGGATTTGAAACACGATTTATTCATTATATTATTACCCAACGTTTCGCCCACACAGCAAGCGTGTTCACGGCCAGTCGCCCCGTTAAAATCCGTGTTTTTACCTAAATTTACACAAAAACTCGGATACGCAAAAAAAAAACACGTGGAACTTAACAATATTCTAAAAAGTGCACTACATTACCCCCTATTTAATACCCCTATATTTAATAGTCCTCTACTTTTATACCCCACAATTAATACTCACATATAAAAAACAACTAATAGAACACTATCCTCCCACCGTCCGTCCAATGAAAACACCCGTCCATCTCCATCCTATATCCAATGAATAAAAAGCAAACCAATCCCGAGAACGTGTTAACTAAATCCTCAATAAACGGGGAATATCACCGCGTTCGCAAATAATCAGCCGTTATCGAAAAACCTTGGTAGCATTCGCTGCACGTCCATAGTACTGATTGACGCGAGACGGAGCACCCCCCCTCCCCACACATCCTCCCACCGCCCGGCGACCCCCCGCCGCCCCCTTGACCTGTGATCTGAGTAAGAAACATGTGAAAAATGTCATTAATGCACTCCCCTAGACGGTCAATAGATATAGGTTTACGTATTTCTTGTATTGCTTTATCGACTACGTTTCGTCTAGTTTTTGTTCTGTGCCGTCTGAGATACGAGTCTTTCTAGATTGTTTTATTTCGTTGTGGGCTTTGTAATTAATTGGTAATGGCGTTTTAAAAACGTGCATGCAGCGTTGAGTTTCAATAAATCCGTCATAAATATATCACTGTTCAGCTAAAGAAACATACGTTCAAAATTAATTTAAAGTAATTCTCAAATAAATCAATGTAAAAACGTCCGGTACACAGATCGAGCTCAAAAACTGAACAAAACAGTGAAAGGGGAGACCGGGCGGAGTGGCGAAGTTTGTTAATTTGGGCGAGCGATTCAATCCGCGCACGAATCGTGCATAACTTTGAATTGCACAGTTTAGAATAAATGGTTCGTCTTGTAGACGCTTTTTAATGTTTTTTTATAACTAGCGTACGATTGGTGCAGATAGTGACGAAAAGAACACAATTGCTTTCGCACTCATTAGTTTTCTTTGTATTTTCTGCAATGCGGGTAAGCTTAATACATGTTTTTGCAATGCCATGAGAAATAATTATGATAGTGTATTAGCCAACTTATGGAAAAATAATAATCCATTTTTCAACTATGTGTTTCTTTCCATTAGAAATGCCAAAGTACTTGTCGTGACTGGATGGATTCTTCCTTCGGTGTAGACTGAAAATTCATTGTAGAAATAGTATATTGAATATATAAGAAATGCAATTCAATCAGAGACGCATAAAATTACAAAGCTATCCACAAGGACAAAATTTTGATTTATTAAGTAGACTCTTCAGTGTTTGCTAAAAAAATGAAACAATCTAACACATCTCTTTGTATTACCAAACGCCCCATAAAGAGACGTCCTCGTTGTTTACAGCTTTTCGAGATTGAACAATCCACCGCCAACCCGATCAGATATCTTAATAACGTCCACATGGCGTCAAATAAAACCCGTCAATACAGACGCAATAACGCAAAACTCCAAACAATAGACATTAATAAGAGCGAATAACGCTAGGCTCCGCTATCCGGGATGCGCTTATTAAAACATTTCACCCGAGCAATATCTGGCGATGGCGACGTGCACAATATGTGCCGCAAACTCGGTCCGCATGTGACGACCTGTGGGAATCGCGGAGAAAACTTCATTAACTCCAACGACCCCCATCTCCTCCTTACCCCTCGCCCTCCTGACGGACCGGTCGCTTATTACGTCTCGGACGTGCCGCGAAAATCCTACAAATGTGACGGCCAGTGATCGAGGGTCACGCTCCGCTGGTTACGTATCTTTCGCATTTCGATTATGAGCGATTTGGAGTTTATTGCGCGATTGCATTGTAGTTACGTTGATCGACTTGACATATTATACAGTGGTAGGCTCTTTATTAGCGATTGTTTTTGATTTTCTTATTTTTGTAATTACAAGCAAAGGAAGGCACATTATTATAATTATGACAATATAGTCAAATATATTATTTATAAAAAGGTAATTTAGGTATTGTTTACTTTATTCATCGATATCTTACAATTTAATAAAGCGACATACTATTTGTGACATATCCGTAAATCTTTAAACTACTGAAAAATAAATATCCCTTCAAGAATATGTTTATGGATAGAAATAAATATGCATACATATAAATATTGGAATAACGATAACCTAGTGTTCCGATAGTTAAGCAAACTTAAATCGACGGGATCCAGTTAATCTAATAAAAAGCAACGAAACTATTTATTTAAAAATAGATCACCTCAGTCTTGTCTAAAATTGACGTAACTTGGATATAGTTTCTTAGAACAATCGACCACACAACTCGTTGACGAAGGGGACCCAAATGTCGACTGACGCTGACGAAAAATGAGCCGAATAGATGGACTTTTGATGTTCTGATGATTTGTCGACTTGATGACGTTCTTGAGATTTATTGTGTGAAAGAGATAAAAGGCGACGTTCAAGCCGCTTTGGTGGTTCAGAATAAAACTTTCTTAGATAATCTTCATGACTACTCAGTTCATATTTAACTGGTTTTCAATGTAGTATGAGCATAAGCGACAAAAGCAAATAATTCTATAGATTAAATATTTCATAATATGTCTTTATAGAAATACGTTATAGGTAATATGTGCAGTATAAACTTGTCGCTCATTGCGCTTATATTTGTCTTAAAACTAGTGACAAATAGCAAGTTTTTTGTGACACGTTTACAAATGCCTAGAACAATAATATTTAAAGAGTATTTCCTAAAAATGTCATAGTGATGACAAAACCAATGTTACTGGATCTGAAAATAGAGGTGTAATTAACAAATTTGTAGCATGCATCGGGTTGTCACGCAGACGTCATTCCTCACTGCTGTCACCGCGTGACAGACATCTTCGGTGGTCTGTCACGCGTGCCAAATATCCCACAGAAAAGATTATACGTTAATATTTTATTTTACTACCCGACCACCCTGCTTTCATCAAGGTTGAAAAAAAGAAAATATAAAACCCCGATGTGTTATCTATCTCGAAAACACTTGCAAATATTGAAACTCAAGCAGTAACAACATTTGAGCAAAATTATTCTCAGTAGAAACACAACGTAAAAAAGATGTCTTGCGAATTACTTACCAGTCTATAAATAACAATAAAAAGTGAATCAATCAGGCGTCCAATAAAATTAACAAGTAGATAATTCACCGGGAACAAATAAAGGCCGCACTAAACCCGTCACTGTCGTATTTCTTTACGGTCTCGGCGACCGGCGTCAATCACTTGTCAACGGTTGACGACCAGCCTAACTTGACACTTGGAATACTCTTAATCTTTATTGACACCACCCACCGCTCCCGAGCCACACGATTACAGACTCTCCCGCCCCCGCAATAGAGTCCAACACACACGCAAACTTACGCGTGCAATCCACCCGAGTAGCCCCTTTAAAATTGTGATTTTTATTGATGTATCGTGGATTAAAAACTGAATGATAATATTTGATTAGCTCACCAACATAAAGGAGTTTAAAATAAAGGTGACATAATACGGCATTTGTACGGACGTCTATTTTTATATGAAGCTGTAATTTATTTTTACAAAAAGTCGCGTTTGATAAATGAATTATTTGATTGAAGGCCGAATAAATTTTGTAGAGAATTATAAAAAACTGTCGATCGCTGACGCCTTTAAAACGAAGACTCCACAATATGTTTATTAAGTTAAATAAATGGAAATTTATCATTTAATCGATAACAATTTTCGGTAAATTGAAATTTAACACGGTGAGAAAATTTATTAACGTTATATACCACTATATGAATAAAACATTGTACGTAGAAGTTAACGGCTGTGCCGATTATGATATGTTTGTTTTCAATTGTTAGTGATATTAGAAATCACGTTGTTTTCATTCAAATTTTTGAAAATCTGAACAAACCTGTATGTTTGGTTAGTTTATATTTTTTATAGGTTTTTTAACTGGGTAAAACATTACACTTCTTTTTCATTGATTATTTTAATTTAAGCTGAACACATTAAGTATGGTGATTGTAACTTAATTATAATATAAAAATATACATTTTCAAAAAAGTATTGTTCAATGGCAGAATAAATAAAAAAATATCTATAATTTAAACAGCATTTTATTGGCGAAAGAAATCATTGCATTTCGATTTAATTTAGAAATAACTAACTATATACAGTAAAAGTAACATAAAAGATAGCTAGTCTCCCTGGTATCGTTGCTTTCAAAATCGCCTCAGTAGATCCAAAGATAACCCTAGCAAAGTAACAAGCTGAAAAATTAACAAACTACCTCAAAATCTGCTAAGACTTCCTTATTCGAAATATCATATATCCCGAACCGTTTCACAAAAACATCTAAAATAAACACCTCAGATCGAAAGTCATCTAACGTACAAATGCCATTGATTTGACAACGTCCAAAACCACTCAAGCCTAGTACACACTGTAAATATCTCGTTCATCACGGATGACGTGTGCATGTGTACACCTGCTTTAGAATAAACAAGTTGCAGACAAAGTGCGACCTGCGCTCAGATAATCTGTGAGCGTTGGGATTGTGTGGAGCTGAACTTAGGTAACCTAGACCGAGTTAACCTCGTAATTGTGGGTTGGTCACGCGTTCGCGAAAGTCTTTTTCTTGAGGTACGTCTAATTGGTGTTTGCAATTTATGATCGTTCGGTTAAATGTCGTTCCGAAGGATATCGTAGCCAATGGGTACTGAAAGAGGTGAAAAACAATAAAATTTGAATTCAAAAGCTTAAATTGTTTGAATAAAAAACATTTTGAAATAACTTTGCCATTACCTTTGACTAATCCACATTGATCAACAAAATTAAAAAAAAATATCAGATTATTTGTTTTTTATAATCTTCTTCCATTTAACTAAAATAGTTGACTTATCCAGACTAAAATTGTCCGAACTGCACCAAATTTAAATGGGCCCACATGGGAGACACCAGTGTAGAAAAAAATTAATCATCAAAATCATTTCACTGAGTGGAAAATTCAACGCAAACACAAAGAAAATACATTCGAATTGCATAACTCCTCCTATTCCAAGTAGGTTAAACAAAAAAAAAAAGAAAAAATACTATACGCGTATCCATGTTATGACCAATGTAACAAAATCCATCCACACATTGATTGATAGACGTTATTTTAGTTCATTAGGGAGCGTTATTGATATTAAGACGTACGGACCCACAATTATAATATTTATCCCGTCTAGACAGCATCCGTCAATCTTCGGGTCCGCTCGGCCCTCGAAAGGTGTTGAGGCGCTCCATCTTCATAATAAATTCGATTTTAATTTATCAATTTTAAGTGGGTGATTTATTTTTGGGCTGTTATGCTGTATTGATTGAGTCATAATAGAATTGTGGCTGTGTGTATTTTTTTTTAATAATCCTGTGCGTTTTGTAAACGAGTTTTTTCGGTTTCAGAATACAGATGCTTTATTTTTGTATGAGTGTGAATGGCGGATATTTTTAATTTATTTAAAATTAGATCAGCTTTGTCTTGTTTTATAAACCCGTCTAATTTCATTGTTTAAAAAAATTTATTCGTTCAATTTATCATGCAATTGTTGGCTAAGCTATTTATGTTGCCTCTTGTACATACATGATCGAGTAATTATAAATACTTCAACAGTAAACAAAAGCATCTAAATCCGTTCAGCAGTTTGGCATGACTGACAAACATCCATCCAAACTCTCGGATAAATATACTACGAGTCCTTTATACCCGTATAGTCGAAGGAAAATATAGACAGAGCCGGGATTTTAACCGCATAGCTCCTGTTCCTGTAGTATTTCCGGGATGAAACTATTATATGTCGTTTCTCGAGTTCCAAACTATCACTGTACAAAATTTCATCGAAATCGTTAAAGCCACTCTTGAGTTTAACAAAGTACAACTGGCACGACTTTCTTTCATACACATACACGGTACCAGGACAGCAGAGCCCACTTGGAGCACAGGCGCAATCAAAGTCTCCTGTACCCTTTAATTTCCCGCACACAGCTATGTATATTTCAATTCACTGCAGCCGAGTCAGCCATGTATAAAAACTACCGGAGCAAGTGGCATAAAATTCAAGCTAGTGCATAGAAATGTAAATGAACACTCCTTCGTCCATCGACTGCGCTCTGGGGACACCTTGGGGCTGAGTTACGTCTTATACCCCCGTTTTGGGTCTGTTTCAGCCATTTTACCGGGTTCCTAGATGAGCTTTTTTTAGGTTGCGACGTCGCGAGTTTCAATTTGTTTCTTGTGCATTGTAGTTTTAGAAGCTAAGAAGTTTAAAGAATACAGAGTACTACAAATATTACATATTCTTTGTTGTTTATAAAAAATACATGTAACATTTACATAAATATCATTTAAATCGAATTATTTTGAATATCCGATAAGTTTCGTGGAGATTATCAAATAAATATCTATAAGGATTGCAATTCTATGCAATTTAAGATTCGAAGTTGCAGATGGAAAAATATTAGCATTATCATAACAGCATGTATTTATATTATTTGTGTGTACATTACTCTGCTCTGAACATTAGGGTTGTCACTTCTAGAGACAAGTTTATATTCTACCTCTGTATAATGTCAAACAATATTTAATAAATCCGGCGCGTGTAGGTGCAACGTTTGATCGTTCGCATCATACGTTATTTGTTGCTCTTTGTTTCAGCCGGCCGTGGCTTGGGAACGTCTATTCAAATGTCTTTCGTAGGGTTGGCACTTTTTAGTTTTCGATAAAGCATTTTGAAGAAATAAATAATAATTGATGAAATTGGATTCATTGATTGGTTATTTGGAAAAATTGTATGTCCAAAGTGAAGGGGGACGGAGAAATAAAACATAATAAAAATATTCGATAGATATAATGTGATAAAATAAATTACTTTAAATAGGTACGCGACAGTTATTTTTGCAATAAATAACAATTGGATTATGTTTATGTCACACACAGTTCAAAAGATTGAAAATTACCAAAAAAATCAATTATATCATAAATTTATTGTTCGGATAAAAATATCTTTATCATATAGACAACTATAGTTAAACAGACGGACTTACGAATATTATTCTTCAAACATTCTCGTCTCAATACAAATTACACCTGCCTAAATTTATAATTACTCCGCGTTGACAGCCCTACCCCAATGCACCTTAGCATCAAGACGTCATCGGGATTCGCATCGCATCAATCAGCGGCGAGCCGGAGGGCCGGAGGGCGCGGGTTCGAGTCTCGCCAGATCGAGATAGCGCGTGTACGACGATTAATGCTTGAATGCGATTGCTTTATATGGTATGGAATATAATTTTGCTATATTGTATCACCATCTGTTTTAACCGACTGATGAAAAAGGGTTATGTTTCAGCGAGGTGCGTGTTCTGGCCAAATTTGATGTGCAATATTTTGACATCAATACTGCAATAATTAATAGGTAAAATTTTGAGATTTTTATATTTCGTATTTCGATGAATTTAATATCACCTCCTTTTCGCTTCCTTCTTCCCTTTTATATCCTATTACAGCCCTATTTAAAACTCCTTTGTTATTTTTAATCAAGATAAGATAGTTCAAAGTAAATTAGTAAGAAATATATATATTCCTTCGTCTTCTTATAAAAAAGTTAGTTAACCTACAATTGAATATTATATGCGTTTTACAAACACATCATCATTTATAATATGAATGCGAATGTATTTACCACGCTAATTTATCTAAGTACATTGAACATATCCTGGTGTATAATGCAGTGTATATTCGCGCGTCGGTTTGCGCATGCGCGCCCTTAATCAAGTTGAGCGTGATGCGTCGGCGCAATCGGGTCGTGCTTTAGTGGCTGATTGATTGCTTCTTTTATTTTATTTTTTTTAAGATAGATAATACTTTATTGCACACAAAAATTTACAGATAAACATAGATAAAACAAAAGAGAGAATATACACAAATGGCGGTCTTATCGCTAGGTAGCGATCTCTTCCAGACTACCATATAAAATAAAAAGAGAAACATTTTAGAAGAGGACATTTTTATTTTCGTCGCGACTTGTCTGTTAATAAAATTATTATGATTGAATTAACTGAGATTCAAAGACAATATGTCATCTTTGGTATATTTAATTATACTTATATAATAACAAAGGGATATGAGGGATTTAGAATTGGTTAAATTATATCTACAAAACACACAGTTTTCGCCATATTTCCTAATATATGAATAATTGAAATTGTATCTTATAATAATAAAATATAATAGTTTAAAAAAACTATAAAACACGCTTTAACAAAAATCATATTTTGCAAATTGAAAACTGGAATAATTTTATCAAATTAGTGTATTGTCATCGGTCCTCAATAAATCTACAAAGTTTGAACGAAATCTGGCCGTTTAAAGTGGGTCAAAATCGCGCCCAAAGAAGTCAGTTACAAACAAACAAACATACAAACAAACAAACATACAGGTGAAGCTAATAAAAAGCGTGTAAAAACAGTATTCTTACTCAAGCGAATTGAACACGACTTCTTGTTTTAAAATCGATTACAAATTAAAATACCTAGAAACACTAATTCAAGATCACGTTAAGAATTATAGATACAGAGTTCCTTGCCTCTCTGTAGAAACAACGTGAGTGAGTGAGTGAGTGGAGGAGCCCGAGGCCCATATCCTTTTCCTTACCCTTCCCAGTCCTTTCCTTTATTCCTATCGCCAATCCTTTCTTAATCCCTTCCGAAAAAGTCGGCAATCCATTTGTAGAGGCGTAAGGTCTGCAAAGGACCCTATGCCTCTACAAATGTTCATGGGCGGTGGTAGCGCTTACCATCAGGCGTCCCACCAGCTCCATTGCCGACTGTAACATAATAAAAAAAAAAAAAAAGAAACAGCCTTCCGAACCGGTGGTTAATGTTATAACTGTGTAATATGACGATTCAAAAGTGCTTCTATAGGTAATCTAGTTGAATGAATAAATGTTTGAGTTTGAGTTTTGAATATATCCTATATTTATTCTTAGAAATTATGTAAATTAAATAATAAAAACCTCAAATTAAATTTACTTTATAACTTTAAAAAACACATCATAATAGCGATAAGGAATCTGTTTTAAATAAAAAATATTACAACATAGCGTATCCGCTGTCGCTCCGCTCATGCCCAAGTGGCAACCCACACCCCACCTGTGCGAACCGTCAGGAAGTCTTCACGCGTCATCCTAACACGGACGGACGGACGGACGGTAATGCGGGACAGGAATAACATCTGATGTTATTTATTAAAATTAAATTAAAAAGTAAACCGTATACAAAATAATTATTTATTAATAGTTTGTACAAAAGGCGGCCTTATTGTTAAACAGCAATCTCTGCCAGGCATGTCCCTGGTTGTTACTGGATGTTACTGATTATGCAGATTGCCGCGGCTCTGCTTACGAACATTTCCTGGTGTTACGGGTAATCGACAGCCTCCTCCTTTTTTGAACACGGTTTACAAAAAAATGTTTACAACC
This sequence comes from Zerene cesonia, assembly GCF_012273895.1. NCBI lineage: Eukaryota > Metazoa > Arthropoda > Insecta > Lepidoptera > Pieridae > Zerene > Zerene cesonia. Next base: position 621,873 of record NC_052121.1, on the reverse strand, counting down.
CGTTTATTTTAGCAATGCTTTAATGGCAATATGAGTCACAAATCAGATAAAAACCGAAAAAATCCCAGTCATTCTGACGCTACACATAGAAACAGATAATACAATATATTGTATTCGATTGTAACAGACACTTACATAAATTAATTAATGATTTAATGAATTCATAATGATTAATGATTACGCATTAATTTATAAATCAATCATAGTAATCGAATGATAAGTTATCAGCGTGAATGGATTGTGTTTTTGGACAAACATGTTGCAACACGTTTATTTATCAATAACACTAGCTCCTCGCGCGACTTTACCCACCATTTTTTTTCATGTCGAATCATATTTTTTCTGAATGCGGCATACAACAAATGTACATAGGAAGTTGTATCTTTAAACTAATTTGCACAATAAAAAAAACTTTAAAATGTTACTGATTTTTGAATTGACACGTAAGTATTATTAGTTTCCGAGTAACTGAGTGCCAAACATAATATCATATTTTTGCAACAATGACCTTGACCTGAATAACCGAGTATTGGCAATGTTTATTCGATCTGTTTGTTACTCCACGGCCGAAAGCGACACAAATTTTAGTGAAATTTAAAATTTAAGTAGATAAATATAGATATAGATTAGATGCAGGTAAATAATAGTAATAGGTACATATTAGTTAATATAGCAATTTATTAATTCGGTTTCACGTCAAAGTAAAGACGAATAAAATCGTTTAAAATATCATCAGGTTAAGCATTCACTACAAACAAATTTATTTTAATATGTGCAGCGTACTACCATTTTATCATCATCAGCCCATATATGTTCCCACTGCAAAGTCACAGGTCTCCTATGAATGTTCAGAACATAATCCTGGCCAAGTGTGGGTTGGCAGCCAAATATCGCCGCACTTTTTGATTCCTCAACATGTCAGATTCCTTTCCCGTTTTGAGCAGTGATGATGTGATTAATGTGTTAATAAATTAAAGAATCTATTTATTTCATCGCTCGTGAGATCGAATACCCGTCTCTTCAATGTAACACCTGGATCCTAACTACTGGGCCACCACCGGCCTGCACCATTTACGATACAGTAATTTACACCTATAATAAATAAACATACGAACATGTAACCGGAACTACTTGAAGCAATCCATCAACAGCATACTTATAAGATTTGATTAATTACTACTTTTTCATAATTTTTCAAAACTCATACAGTTTTATCAAGTCATTAGTAATTATTGAATAATTATTCGATACTAATTAAGATAATAAGTACTTAGCACGCTGATATTTCTGTCTTCTGATGCAAATTGATGGCAATATGCGGATTTGGGTTTTAGCGTACCTTGGAACTAGCGAAAAAACCGAAAAAGGAATTTACAAAACGAGGATCTACATAATTTTTACATATATTTAACCGATTCCACTATTTTGACTGATTTAAACCTACATCTTTAAATTAAACTACACTTGCTCTTATTAAAAATCAGTTACAATTGAATATTTCAGTTAGCATTAAATAATTTCCTTTCATGTACTGAAAGCAAATCATCTTCATCATCATCATCGGCCCATATATGTTCCCACTGATGGGACACAGGCCTCCTATAAAGGTTCGGGCCATAATCCACCACGCTGGCCAAGTGCGGGTTGGCAGATGTCACATGTCGTCGAACTTTTGATTCTTGGACATGCAGGTTTCCTTACGATGTTTTCCTTCACCGTTTTTGTAAGCAAATGAGAGTTTAATCTTTCTAATATATAAAAATAAGTCGGGTTTTCCTTCCTGACGCTATAACTCCAGAACGCACGAACCGATTTCCACGGTTTTGCATTCGTTGGAAAGGTCTTGGGCGTCGTGAGGTTTATAGCAAAGAAAATTCCGGAAAAATTTCAACAGAAAAGCGGGAAAAACGAAGCCATCTGGTGGCTAAACGGAGTTCGCCGAGTTTGCTAGTTGGTTATATAATTAAAGCGTGTTTTTCCTTATTTCAACAATATTATTATCTAATATCGCTATAAATTTCACCGCTGACATCAACTGACACGTGCAAGGTAATGGATAAACTTATTATTTCGTAATTCATCCTTTTTTGATTCAGACCATCTTAAAAAAGTCCAATAGAGCACACTATTACCAGAAAGTACAATTTATTATTTATATTACTATTTATTAATTAATTAATAACAAAGTACAATAAAGTAGAAGGTAGTATACTAAAATGGTAAAACTGTGAGTTAAATAATATAATATATCGCCTTTAAAATCTGATAAAAAGTCTTTAATTTCTAAAGGTAGAAAGAACTTTAGAAACTAGCGTAAAATCAAACACAAGAAAACACTAAAACGAGTCATGTAAATTTTTCTAGATATTAAAACTAATTTGTACACATGTCATCGTTGACCCGATGGCCTCGCTCTCTGTTGATTCAATCAACGATGATTGACACTTGCTATTGACTGAATTAAGATCTTGAAAGTCGGTGATGGAGGGTCATATGTTTATACTAGCTGCTGGCCCCGGCTCCGCCCGGTCACCTTTTGTTAGTTATTACAATTTTCTATCAATAGATATATTCCTAACGCGCCTTTTTTCCTTTTAAGGTCAATAATGAAATGACATAAAAAATGGATGACGTTAAATATTTGACAGCTGGGATCATTAATTTATATATGAAAAGGTCTTGTTCTCACCGTTTCTCTCGTAATTTTTGTATTTTTTCCTCTGCATAAGACTTTTTTCTAACTATATAAAAACACAAATAGTAGAATTGGTTGTTCTACACCATATTTGACGATGTTATGACATAGTAGCTTCTTCAACCTACCAATATTATAAACGGAACAGTTTGTACGTATGGATGGATAGATCTATGGATGCTTGTTACTCTTTCGCACGAAAACAGCTTACCGTATCTATATGAAATTTGGTACACAGATAGATTATAGTCTGGATTAGCACACAGACTACGTTTCACCCGGCTACCCGCGAGTGACACCGCGGTCACAGTTAGCTTCTTTCTGTTTCAAAATTCTTTATACAATATATAAAAAAATAAATTTTCGTTTAAAATACTATTGTTATTTCAATGCATGACGCGGCATTTAAAAGCATTGATGAAAATAAATGATTCGGAAGGCAGATTGTAACGAATTTATTCATTACATTTTGTAATATAAAGTTATTAATTATATTGAAGACGTAATGTCTGTTCGTCTGTCACAGATTGAATAAGACGGGGTCAGTGTTAACTTTGATGGTTATGATGAAACTCCTTGCAAGTGGTAACTATTGCTTCTGTATTCCAAAATGTACATACAAAAATAGGGTTGTCACCTTATTAAAGTAATATCTTGTACACAAATATTTTAACGTCAGTTCTTTAGTTTCAAGTAACGCAACACTATTGTGTGTATTTTGATAGTTTATAAAATATTGAAGTGAAACTTCTTTAGAATCGTTGTGATTTCAAACCTGATGCAACGGAAAAACGACAGGCAAGAGACACTAATACAAAAATGTGTAGAATGAAGCCGGCAAAGAATGAGACAGAGATATACATACAACAGTATGTATATCTCTGTCTCATTCTTTGCCGGCTTCATTCTACATAAAACATTATATTTATTATAAAACATTATATTTATTATAAACATTATAAAACATTATATTTATATATATTTATCTCATTCTTTTGTCGATTTACTGAAGTTTCACTTCTATCGTGTGTGAATCGCACACACACCTTTTTTTTCGAAAGTATGATTTTAAAATCCATAAATAATTTAATTACAAACCGCCAAAGCAGTTTGTCTTATGTCATTTCACTTACGGTTTATTGAATATGTGGCAACCCTGATACAACAGTAAGAAGCAAGGTACTCGAAAATATGTAATAATGACTCAGAATCATTTATTCGAAGATACATTCAAAAATCACAACATCATCAATGTATGAATATTATATTTATATTATTACAATTGAGTTGAGATTTTGTAATATCATTGTAATAGCAATTTTGAGGAGTGTGAAGTTCATTGCAATGCATTAAAATACAATTACACCTCCGTTGTACACTATGACACATGCAACTCAATAATATACTTATTTATAGATCATTTATTTATCTAAAATACAATCCAATGCAGGACATGTCCAAACACGCCACACACAATTCGAACAGCGCGGGAATCGAACCCACCTACGACACTTATTTACAACTGGACTTAGCGATATATTTCGAATCAAATAGTCGGACCATCATCTTGTTACACTCCTACGCGGCGCGAATGTGATGCCTCGTTATGCAAAAATGCACTTTATTCCCACGCGTTACGGCGGTGCGCTACGTATCGGGCATGGTGTCGGTCGATAATTTGCGACCTTTTAATGTGTTATGTGTGCCTGGTACTTCGCAGCCGAGTCGTAAAATGTGTTGTGTTGGGACATGTTTTTCGTAGACTTGTTTAGTGTGTCGATGGGATGGCCAATAGATTGCCAATCGGGCCCTCTTAGAATGTATTTTAGAGGGAACTTAGTACAGGTAACTGCAGATACAATATGCACCGACAGTTAAATACCGTGGAGACTTCAGGCATTTCCTCATAGACCTATTAATTCTCCATAGAAAAAATCTGTGACCCATATATACAATTCTTTTGCTTTTCACGAGTACAATTAAACTAAATAATAAATAATAATGTATATACAAGCTATAGGTGTAATCTTACCCACGAAACTTAATTAAGTAGGTACGCAGTCGTAATCTTAAAATATAGAACAAATCCTCTTTAATAACACTGTTTTTGGACTGCAAAAACAATCATTCTTAATCATTATAATACGGATAATATAGGGATGAACTCAAAATGATAATTTTTTTCAGTAAGTGTAAAACATTGAAATCTTAGTGGGGCTCTCAACTAAGCAAAACTCTTATCCACTTGCTAAGAAATACACCATTAACCTGTGTTATATTTCCAAGTAGCTTAAATATTTCGATTTAAAAAGTATCCCAATTTTTTGGGGAACTCAAAGGGAATAAATAAATACCTTCGTCTTAAAGCCCGAACATAGCGCGTTTCATATAAAAAGTAATATTTCAAATACATGCCTATCCTGTTAGCAACTTATAAAATGTGGATATGCTTGTGTTGATTGGTCTCTGTTACGTACGAGCTAATATACAACCCAAAGACCTATTTATACCGGTTAATTTTATTTTTTTAAGCGTTGTGTTGTAGGCGATTATTTAATAATTATTATGAATAAAAAAAATAGATTTTTTTCAAACATCCTTATGTTGTAAGTTATGGTATTGACAACTTTAGCTGTACTATTAAACTAAGAACAAGCTGTGGTGTTGATTAATAACATTTCATATTACACGCAACCTTATACAGACAGACAGGTAATCAGCTCATAGGTTCAATTAATAAGCTCCGTCTAATATCTAGCCAAGTAGGTGGTCGGTTAAATAAGTTAGTTAGACGGTAATAGGTGCTGTGATTTAAATCAATCTTTTGAAGACTGCGAGAGACGTATTTTAACAAAATATTTTACACGAAATAGAAAAAACTCAAAATACAATAGAACTATGCAAAAATAGCAAACAATTGTGCTATTTTTCTGAAAATTTATAATTAATTTTTATCAAATTATGAAGGCTTACATTCTTAACGTCTAATTCCATTCGCGTATCGCATTAAAATGATGCACCGTATTTTAATTCGCAACATTTGCAAACAACAGAAACGTCACAAGCGTCACGTCGTTCACGCGAAACTGCACTTTGTCACTTTACAATACAGTGAAGAATTGTACAGACGCGGCGGTAGATAGAGCCTTGTTCGCCGCACCGTATTCCGCCTGAGCGCATTATATCTCCAGTCACTCTCAATCACTCAAGTTGTCCGCCTGTCAGTCATAAGCAAGACGAACGGGGGTCGGCCCATACCTCATGCCCCCCTGAGGGGGCGGTCAGCTCTTGAAGACAATTTATACCCGACCCGCTTCGTACTAGAATGTTGCGATGAAATTTTGTTTTGTATTTTATTTAGTTTGTACATTATACGCTTTATAAGAGATGTTTATTGTTGATGACGCCGCTGAATGACGAGCGCTGTGCGGACTGGGTCCGAGGATTCGATTCTTGGTGTATTACTTGATAATATATATACAATATAGTTCTATAGTTAACACGATCGATCACACATAGCGTTTTTGGACGATGCAAAATTTATCTTAGCGTGATGGGTTTGAATAAAAGCGGCTGAACCTTCCATAATTGAGAAAGTAGTGGACTATTTTCATGTGCTTTTGATGATGTGAAGAGAAGTACAGTGTCAACTGTTCGTTGATTAAGCAGTTTTATTTTTTTAGAAAAAAATTGAAAAAATTTTCATTATTTTTTTACAGATCTATGTCAGTATCAATTACCAGACGAAGATATCTTCCCTAATTGATCTTAGGAAGTTAAAAACAATATTAATGAAGGTTTCTTAGCCGTGTAGTCAAAAACGCGACAAAGCCGGCCGGTGCCGGCGAGTTAACATCATTATCGGTGGGGTGGGGCGGGGCGGGGTGTGGGCGACATGCCCTGCTAGGGTTGCCACCTGTTTCTGGAGGAATACTCGATTTAAACATACATGTCCCCTCTTGAGATATTTTACTATATTAACTTACTCTTACACTCAAACGAACTAATTTATTATAAAATAGTGACCAAGATTTCACTGAGAAAATTAATAATGAAAGTGTGACAATTTTAAAGGTAACTAACACCACATCAATATTTTAATATAATCACTATCACTATTTTAATATGAATATAGAAAATGTTTATTACATAAATCAATATCAAAATTCACACCAATTTCAACATAATCATACACACGTATACTTTCCGCACATTTAACAAACAGGATCGAACCCCGAACGCCTAGCGCGGCACGGTGGCTAGTGGCAGCCCTACGCGCTGGGGGGGACACACGTCGCTCAGATGTCGCGCACAGACGGACGTCTTTGTCCACCGCTTTATTTACCCGTTGCCTTTGTAAAGGATAGACGCGGCGATGTTTCTAGACAGCTGATATTTTGTTGGCTATTTGGTCAAGCTTTAAGGCTGGGATTATTTGAGCGTGCTATCGAAGGGGTCCTGTTAAATGGTGTTCGATACGAAGCAAGTTTTTATTAAGATTCAGTCGAATTGAAATTTGATACAAACGAAATATATACTTAACGCTATCTATTAATTAAATATAGAGTATCATTATCATTATTGGTATGGTAAGTTATGATGATAAAAGTTGTTTATAACGACATCAAGTACAACGTCCTTTTCATATAATTTTCGTCCAGATTGATGTGTCTATCATGCTTACGTTAAATCCATGCGAATAAGCTCGAAAGAGAATAATATTAACGCCAACTCGATACGTTAATACTATAAAGTGCATCGGTGTGTGTAGGCACACGCACACGCGCGCACCGGCGGCGCGTCTACGCCTCTTAAGTCTATACATCTGACTCAATCAAAGTTGACATCTCAAAGTCTGGGTCGGACAATGTCTGTCATCGATTTTTCTCCCCGTGTTTGTTTATTTTGTCGCGTTACGGAGGGACTTGTGACGTCATACATTGCTATGACTAAGTAATTATATGAATTTGAGACGAGTTACAGTAGTGACCATTAATGCATAGTATGGATTTATTGAGATTGTGGCTAAATTAAAGTAAAAATTATTACATCAATTTAAATGCATATGTATTTGAGTTATAACTTGGTACAAAGAACAGGTAATTTGACAAAAAGGAAATATTTCATTTCATTAACATTTGATTATTTATTCTATTCTAATAATATAAAGCTGAAGAGCTTTTTTGTTTGAACGCCCTAATCTCAGGAAGTACTCGAACGATTTCAAAACTATTTCGCTATTGCATATGTGCGTGATTTTTGAGTGCTATAGGCCGCTTATTAAAAATGATAACTAAATCTCTATAACTAAGCTATATCTTATGAGATACTTATACAGAATAAAATAAATATGAAATAATCATAGGAAATAAAAATCCGTCGCATTTAAAAACAAATAAACATACCAAAAGTCCACATCCAATTTGTTAAATTTTTTTTCAATTATAACACAATTTCCACAATTCACCAATCCAGCACCACCAAACCAATCGCTTCCATAACCAACAATCAGACCATTATCAATCAAACACCAATCGAACGTCACAATTCCAATCCGTTGCCACAGATAACTAAAAGGTCACCAAGTAAAAAGCGTTCCCACAATATCTTGAGTCTGCACCACTGCACTCTATCATACGCCGAACACTATTTAATTGACGGGCCACTCTATCAAAACAACCTTGCTGAGTAAAATCGATAACCATTTTGAACTTTACCACCAACTATTATGACATACGTCAGGCGTAACACAAAACATTGTACAAGTGGGTTTGTGCAAATTTCTCTAATGCCCCTGAACGAGGCAAGTTAAACCTTAATTATATGAGAGTAGAGTTGATTGTTGTACGCGCTGTCAGTTCAGATGCGTAGCTGTCAAGTTTCCATCATGTCACAGGAATGAAGACGCCTCTCTGTCTGGAGCTCGACGTCAATGAAGAAAATAGTTGTGGTGTTGGAATGAGGACGGCCCTTCGTATTTGCGAAAAGATAAATGCTGGCCTTAAAAATAATTCTCCAGCAGGTTTGCTTCAATAGTAATTGTTGAAAGTTAAAAGTAGTTATGTGAATATTGAAAAGGTAGAATTAATGTTCAAAACTTTTTTTTTTAATAGGTTCAAATGTCACCCGAAAACTATCAAACAGGTTTAGCGGTTATATATAATAGAATTCGAATAATAGGCGATTTATTGTCTGTTTCCGTCTCACACAAAAGCGATTAAATAGATAAGACGTTGTTTAATATTCTATAAGTGGGTTCCAAATCAAACAAAAATGTATCCTTTGAACTTTTGCAATTTGAGAGATAGAACAAAAAGTGATAAATTAATTGATCCGGTTGGTGATATTTTAGCAAAACCTGTAGATTTAAAACATTTCGCAATGATCATAACTCTTATTTGATTTACGTGTTTAAAACAAAACCATAAAGAATGCAACATAAAAGATAGTAAAAGTCTCCAAAATCGCGACTTCCAGCAATAAAGAGTGACAAAAATAAACTATGTTTGACAAATAGCCTACAGATGTCGCGCGGGGGAGTTCGCACCTCGTTTACTTTACATATTTTCGGATGAATACGTCACGACGTTGAAATTGTATTGTCTAACAATAATCTAATGTCGCTCGTAAAGCTCTTTCTAAACTTATTGCTATTTGTCATGAAATAGTGTTAAAAAATTCATAGCCAGTGAATGTTACAAAATATCAACCTCATTAATGTTCAGAGCCGAGTAAGTAAAAGAAATAATATATGAAATTCACAATCGACCTTGACACTGGCAATTTGAAGTGTCATAAAAAAAAAAAAAACATTACATCGACTGGCAACAAATGCGCGCGAAAACTACGGTCGATATTTAAAATGGCATGATTCACCGCTCATTATTGTGTGTGTTCAAATTTGAATAAAGAATTCCAGATACATTTTGTTTCACGATGTCGGTATTGCGCACATACTCGTAAATACAACGTAATAGCTATCAACAATCATGGAGGTTGGAACGTCACCCATACGAGCACATACATCATAAGATCCAAATCAAATCTGACCGATAGCTATAAATTCGGAGCAGAATCGATATATCAATCAATAAATCGCGCTGAAGATTGAGATATTTCACTCGAGGGGGGGTGGGAGGCGCCCCCAGGGGGAAGGAGTGACGGATATATTCCTCGCAGACACCCGTCAATCACCCGAGATATGATGAGAATTAATATTAGAATCGAGAGCCTGATAACGTAAATAGAATGCTGAAGATATGACAATTTTTGGTGACGCTGATTATTGTGGATGTTCTAAATGAAATCGTTATTACAATTTAATTTTTGTTGTGTTACAATATTTGTAAAAGTAATGATATAACATAAAATGTATAGTATAAGAATTCTATAGTAATAAACTGAACGATGGTTTTTAGATAATGTTGTTATATTCTGAGGAAACGATTATCTTTTTATTTTTTACAAAAAAAAAACTTAAATACAAAGAAGCTGTTTTTACAATCAATTTTATATCTAAATGCACATTCAATGTTTATAATTGCGTCCAATATTATACCTTTATTGTCATCTTTAAACAAGTTCTACAAAATTAAGATCGAACATTGAACACGTCTCCTTGCAAGCACGTATGCTTCAATACGAAATCAATCAAGTGAGGGCCCGGGCGGGGGGCGGGGCGCGGCGACCCTTGACCTGTCGCTGTTTACTCTGCATTGCCTTGACGTTTGATTGATATGTCGGGACTCATGGTAGCCTGGTACCTCGGTGACTAATGCTTACTCCGCGTTTGACGTTTGATTGATGTGTAAACTCCTGCTGGATCGTGCCGCCTTGGTACTTTCAATGTTTTGTGAGAGAATCATTTTTTTTTTCAATTTAATTAAAATCTTGTCTACGTCATTTGTTTAGGAACTAGTTGATTAGAATTTATTATTAATCCAGTTCAGATCTATTTTCAATACTCCAGTGACTAGACTAAATTTATTGATTGATTATTGTTTCCAAATAGACTAGACCTCTAAATTTGGCGGGTGTCAGTATAGAAGTGACCCACATATGGATTATTTTATACAAGCTTTTTGCGTGTTTTAAAGGCAAAGTCACTATTTTTAACCAATAATTTTATATTTCGTGAACAGAATTGTCAATTAGTATTGTTTTTATCGACGTATCTCCCAATCAGAAATAAACACATTGAGCAAAAAGTTTATATTCGCAAGATAAAAAGCGACAAAACTCGGCCTCGTCATTTTGCAATTAAAAATTTGACAGACGTCAATTAATGTTTAAATATGTCAATCACGTCGGACGGACGGAGTGAATAAATAAAATTACTAATAATCAATCAGATTGACGTTTTGTTTGAGACTTTTTTTACCTTGAGCCGCTGAACTGTACGTACCTGAAACAAAATATAAAACATAAATATTATTTTTGTTGTGCGTATGCGGAATGTATGTAATATCTGATGTTTGGAAAGATAAATGTAAATACAAAGTAAATCGTTTGAAAATGTAATCTATTTTCAATTCCGTCATTTATATGTAACGACAACTTTATTATGTACTTAATTAACATTAAGTAAGGGACAAACGTATTACATGGTCGGTATTATGAAATCTGTGTTAAAAGATATTTGGTTGCAGAAGAAAAATACATTTCCCGTTTCGTTCAATTGAACTTTGGAACTTCTTTATAAAACAGCAATAGTAACTAGTGGTCAAGTGATTAAAAAACTACAAAAATAATACGACAGAACAAGGCCCAATAAAGACTGTTTAAAAAAAACTATAAAAGTAGATGTCACATTCTGGCGACTACTTACAGTACGGTACGACTCCGGAGCGACTGCCAAGCGACATTTATCACGGAATAACCAAGTGAATTTGAATCGTACAGCGCGGTTCTAAAGTTCATTTTAGAACGAGAATTGAGTTTAAATTTCACAGCACCGCGACATTAAATCGTGATCGTATACATTGCGAAATATCGAGTACGGATAGTATAAATATGCACTTATCTTTTCTTTTTCTGCATTATGCGGGCAGTACCACGTGCGCTGCGAATAAAATTTTAGCACTTGCTTTGTTCGGATATTTTCGTAAGTGTGAGTGGGATGGGCGCTATTAATATGGGGTGGGAGTGGGATGGAGGATAGGCTATTGGTGTAGCAATAACGGGGTAAGTGAGCATAACTCGCGAGCGAGTTTTTGTGCTATCTGTACGGCTTCCATTTTAGTCCTAGCTTATATCTTTATAAGATTAGCTAGATATTTATTTAAATTCAGCTCCTTGGTGATAATTTTAAAGATAGGGTAAGAAAATCTCTCTCGCCAGCATAAACCATATTGTTTGCTTGCTTTTCATAGGAGCATTTCATCGCCCTGACAAATACAATTAACGCGATGAAAATCGTAAAATACCAAATGTAACATTCCATTGCTGTATTTCCTTGAGCACGGAAAACTCGCGCCGTAACCGCACAAGCTAAAGTAGAAATGTAAGTTACAGATGAAATACAACCAGATTGTGACGGACGGAGGCCTTTTGGCGCCATATTTATCATACAGACGTAAGTGTCGTTTGGACAAACTTAGTCTGACGGCTCCCTTATTATTTATGAGTGACGTGCTATAATTTCGTAAAATAATACCGTCTTATTCTAATGTTTTGGACGTGATCACGCTGTCCTCAGATTCAGGGACCGATATAATCAATCTTGTTTTTGCCTGGCTCCTTTAATCATATACAAATACTATACCCTTAAATATTATTATATTTTTCTATGAAAATAAATCAAACATAAAATAGTGAAATCCTCCGGATTTGGAAAAATCCCCTTCCCCTTCTTATTAAATCTTAAACAATATTTGTTATGCAGTATAGAAAGTATAGTAGTATATACATATGCATTGTTTTTACTATATATTCACAATATAAATTTGATCTTATTGTATTTGAAATTGTAATAATTAATTCTTTTCTAAATTAACAACAAACTCTGAAATAAAAACTAGTAAGTTCGGATGGTTCACAACGTCGCATTATCTCTAACTACACTTCTACCTACCAGGCACACATCAACTGTGAGAATTTGATTCTATAAAATTACGAAAACTTTAATCTTTTTAGTATATTTCAAGCTATACATATTCTAGAATGTTCTCACACATACAATATTTATTTCCCCCTAGTCATCAATACAATAACACTAAAATCGTTATTTGTATTAAAACTACTCCTACACTCTACAGTAGCAATTATTCATGTTTATGAAAAAGCAATAAAACTTCCACTTTTAAGAAACGTTGATTCACGAAAAAACCGTCGTAAATTCATAGAAACATGACTCAGTATTACGAACACGATTGATTTGTGACTCGACGTCAACGGACATTAATATAACCTCGAAAAACGATAAACCGATAGTTATGCGGTTGTATGAATGTCAGATGAATGCATGCACGCACACGTTTAATGTTATTCATTATCCTTCTTACGAAAATAATAAATCTGATAAGTGAATATCGTCAGACTGATGTACCTATTATAAAAAAAAATGATTCCGAGCGATGGTTTTTCAAGCTCACTTATCGTATACAAGTTGTGTTCTTAGGTTTTACTCGCGAACAAAACCAGGGCTATAAACTTGTACACCCCACTGAAACCGTTGCTTATCCAAATTTTTTGTTATTCGACGTTCAAACAGTAACATAAATACATCGTCTTTGAAACTTTCAACTGACTAAGTATATCATATATATAAAATTATCGTGTCACAATGTTAGTCTCTATACTCCTCCGAAACGGTTTGACCGATTCCTCTGAAATTTGGTAAGCATATTGGGTAGGTCTGAGAATCGGCCAACACCTATTTTTTATCCCGATATTCCTACGGGATACGGACTTACGCGGGTGAAACCGCGGGGCGCAGCTAGTATACATATACTATTACATACTATTTATAGGATAAATAGATAAATAGACAGACAGACAGCGAAGTAATGTAATAGGGTCTTATTTAATATTTTCGGTATGTAACCCTAAAAGTTGCTTTTGTTTGAGTGTAGGTCTTAAATATTATTTTCAATACACATATCGTTCATGCTGGGTACGTGCCGTGAAAGTGTAACATTCAAACAGACTTTCGCATTTACAATATTAATATGAATATAAATTACATTTATACTAACTTCCAAACTATGTTATACTAGCTGCGCCCCGCGGTTTCACTCGCGTAAGACCGTATCCCGTAGGAATATCAGGATAAAAAGTTGCCTTTATGTTATTCCAGTTGTTCAGCTGTCTATGTACCAAATTTCATTGCAATCGGTTCAGTAGTTTTTGCGTGAAAGAGCAACAAACACGCACACATCCTTACAAACTTTCGCATTTATAATATTAGTAGGAATATGCATTGGGTACAAGTGGCATACCATTTAAGTGTAGTACCCACCTGCAAATTAAAATCATTTGAATTCATATCAAAAATTGTTCATTTACCACGTAACACATCGTGGGTGTCAAGTATTGTCATAAAAACGAGATTAACACTGATGTTGTCATAAAATAGAAATGATATATTTATGACGTAGTGGGCGGATGAAGGTACACTATTAAAAATGTCAAAGATACGCACGTGATAATGAATGTGGAATTTTAAAATGTGGAGTTTTTCTTTAATCCTACTACTAATACTATTTAAATTCCTAGCCTCCTAATTAATAAAAGAGACCCTCCTTGAATAGCAATCCTCGATCCTAATGAGGACGAATACTGCCAGAACATAACACCTTCTACAAAAAAATATATTTATCGAAGACGGTTATATAGAAATGACGACCTGATATTAAAACATCGACCGACCAAATTAATCAACAGCATTGCTCAATTTGATTTAAGAACAGCTCTTTATTCATAAAATAAAAATAAGTGGGTGGTACCATGTGTAGCATTTTAAGAACCCAAGACGTTTCAGTACGTCCACTAGAGTAGTTTCGTAGACCAGTCAGGCGATCATCGCTATAACCCGTGTATAAGATAGCATCAAATAAAACCTCTTAAAACCCGTCTACATTTCAGGATACCACACTAATAGAGACAGTATGCTCTATCCCCAGCTCAATAGTGCAGCTCCAATAATACACACGCCGTAAACAATTACGCAACATTTCCTCAATTTAACAGCTTTAAAATTAATCTATTTTTTATCGTCGAACCCGCGACACATGTCTCCGCTAAATCTAGCGGCAGCTTTCGTTACTCAACTTTTATTGGCCATTAATCTTAGAATAAAACAACCGCATAAATTGTGTGTAAAAATATACATAGTTATATCGGATCCGGAGCGAAGAGTCTGAGGCATCTGAATCTGAGAAACTGTCTGTTCGATTGACGTATGATCAAATTCTCCTACCAACAAAACAAAGTCTACTACTAACTTAGTAAAAAGTGAAGTCCCGTGCCCCCTACTGGGGTATGGGGCAGATGATGTACATCTGTTTCACTGATCGATTTTCTTTACGGACAAGTAGGTGATCAGCCTTCTGTGTCCTGCCAAACCGAGACATTTTTTTTTTGTGCGTCCCCACCGGGAATTGAACCCAGGACCCCTCGACTCCACGCTCACGCGTTAACCACTGTGCCAAGGAGGCGGTCACTAACTTAGTAGTGATGGAAAATAGATAAAAGTCGAGATACTAATAATTATTTACACGATGTCTTTAAGAAAACAAATTTCTAGATCTATTATTTTGTAACATCTGACCGAAGGCTTATGTCATGAAACTATTGGACTGAATAAGACCTCCTCTTATCTTACTTATTCCGATCCAATTATTTATTATCTATAAAAAATAGGATTACTGAATGTAACTATGTCTTTGCTATTTCACCAACACATGGTCAGTCATCCGGAACTTTCGCTCTTGCATAAAATCGCAATATTACAATAATAATGATTTAGACGCTGCATTTAAATGCATAAATGAAGAGTAGACAAGAAATCTATCAAACATTTATTCAGATTTCCATTAATCTTATCTCCAATTAAGTAGCCAAGTTTGCTAGACTCCCACGCACAATCCTGACAATATTCCAAAAAACTCTTGCATATTCATCAATAAAACATTAATACCAATAGTAGCATGTTTGGCATTTCCAAAGTCGCATAATTGGCCCATTTTTATGTATATTTATGTAATTAATGGCGACAGTTGATGAGGACGTTAGATGTTGATGTATTAATATCCCGGTCAACAACCTTGCAATATTTAAGCGATTATAAAATGGCGACATATTAATTTGAATGTTAATGCCTTTTTTGTTCTGGGATGTAATAAAAGTTTTTGTATGTCTAGGGAAGTTGTCTAAACTATACGAAAATACCAACAATGTATTGATTTCATCTAATATGACTTTTTTATTTATTTACTGTACTCGGGTAAAAAAATAGCCTATGTGCTGATCCAGACTAAGATATTACTCTTCCAAAAATCTATTAAAGAATATGGGCGAAGTAAGGCTTCTCTTTGACTGTTTGTCTAAAAATTCTGACACACGCAGTCAGGTGAAAACGCTAGCTATAAATGCACCTAAATAACCATAACAAGTATCCATTGGAAACTGTTAATCAACACTTATCCTGAAACAAAACATCTGTCGCGATTTATCTCGTATCTGATGTATGCAATTGCAACACAGCGCATATATCCGTTTGCACGTCTCACGTCTCGCTTAGCCCTCATACATTAGACAGGGAAGGAAGATGCGTTGTGCACAGTGCGTAAGACTGTTAAGGTGAAAATGTGCAGATCAGTCAATAAATATGCGAATGTGTAGTCAATCAGCGCGGTCTGTTATTGGGAGATAATAAACACATTGATTCGGCTTTGTACGGGCTGTCCAATGAGGTTGCTTCACTGTCTCTGTAAAGCTATGCCATCCTAGTAACATAAATAAAATTGCGTGATAAACTATATTATGAATGAATGTATGTATGTATGTATGTATGTATATTGTATGTCTTACTTTTTTGCTACATAGAAGTCTATAAAATAATCAATTTAGGTTCTATTTCACGCCATACATAAATATCCCAGAAGAACTACTAAATTCTATTAAATATACGTTTCCATTGTCTGTTAACCTTTCGTATAATGTAGAGTATACATAAATTTAAACGCAATGTATTATAAACACTTCGATTAAATCAATTTACGAGGAATCAAATATTGAAATTATCACTACCTACAAACTTGCTGAGATATCTGTTTGTAATGCAAGTATAATAATGTTATACAATAAATAATAAATCCAGGGCAAATCCTTCAAATTCGATTTAAATAAAAAAGAAATGACTGTCCATGGCTCTTTGGTATATTTCTATTATGTGTTATTTTATGAACCATCTAGTTGCTTTAAAAACCTTTAATGAAAAATAAATTTATGTGATCTAATCGACAAATATAAAAAAATGTATGAATTAAGAGTTCATAAGGTGAGGCTTCAAGGATTATAATATTAAGATCTCCATTATATGTTTGGCAGAATAACAGACGCATAATATTTCTACAATTCCATACATTAAATAATAATCGTTTGGATTAAGTCAATTTAAAAATGGCCCTAATTTTAATGGACATACAAATAATACACCAATTATTGTATCATCAATTATTTACAAGTGATATTCTCTAATTATACGTCACTTACAGAATATTTCGTAAGAACAATTTCATTGTCTACTTAAATATAGAAATACCATCATAATACCATCCAACATGCGCTCCCAATTGAAATCATCTCGTTCGTCGGAACACAGATACAAAACGATAGTAAAAATCCATTCCATATAAATCTATATAATCTACATCCCTCACTTATTGTAGTCTCAAAAATCCCATTGGATATGTGAGAATTAGTCTGATTGATGAAATCGTTGAAAAAATTTAACGATCGACTTCCCAATGGCAGTAAACTAGCGGCGGTATGTCGGATCCCTCCACTTTTAGAGCTTTATCGGAACTTTACGAGCCGAAGGAATCTTGCTTACTGATCCGGGTTGGGGCCCAGGACTGGGGCCTTAGCTTCTATCTACTGTTAATTCATTGGAGGCGATGTAAACGACACAATGTGAAATCGTATTATCGCAACTTTTAACGCTCTTTTTTCGTTCGCGATAGGAATCTTGATGACCATATGAAATAAACAGTTTCGAATTTTAGTAATATAAATACTCTTCTTTTTCTATACATTTTGCAACTTTCACAATCCAGTAAAGCTTTTAAAAATTTACTTCCCCCTTAATTTTTTATTGTATGTTATTTGAAATTAAATAAACTTCATTATATCTAATTTTTAGTTTTATAGCATTGAAATGCTTTATAAATTAGAAAGGTTAGGCAAGATACGCAGGTTCGAATCCTGCCTCGTGATCAAATTTTTTCTATTCTTTCAAAATTTCTAATTCATTATATCTAATCAATAGTATTCCAAAATAATTTCAAATAATACACTAGCACTTAGGGGTCCTTTTTTTGATAAAATTGGGGCCTCTTATCTATAAAATTCGTACCTATCCGTCGGTTATTTAGTGACACTGCGCACATCGTAAAACTAAATTTGAGTTGGCCTAACGCTGGCATTCCTAAGTGATCGCCTTTATAATGGCGTCTGTGTATATAGGTGAGACATTCATTTATATAAAACTAGATTTTTATTGGTCTATACATCGTTTGTTTTACATAAGCAAGCGATTATATTATTGACTTTTGAACTGTTCCTTTTGTATTGGTTATTTTATTATGTTATTATTGGAAATATGCAAAACTTTGAAGTGAAATTTAAATTCATTTTCACTTCATGGTATAAAACAAATTCGCTTTTCGCCGTCTGTGTAACTGTATGCTTTGATCTTTAAAATTGCGCGACAGATTTTCATAGGATTGTCTTCAATAGATAAAGTGATTCAAGAGGAAGGTTTATATACGTATATATCAAACATTATTGCAGTGGCTAGTTGCAAATATTTTAATGTATAATATTTAATTATTTAGTCATTTAATTATCACTAACAAAACATAAAATGTAAAATTGTTTGAAAACATATGACACTAACAATTCAATTTTACCAGCCGCGGAGAAAGCAATAAAAATGGCCGAGTCGTTAAGTGGACATGCTACCTGTGCCCACACGCAGGCGATACATCGAAAACACATTAGCGGTATAGGCTGTACGCAAACGAGGCAGACATACACACGATATAAATATGTTTTACTAGGTTTAACGCGTGGTTTTGTTCGCATGGTACGTATAAATGTAGCTTTTGGCACTGCACTTATAAGATATCAATGTCAATGTCAATACATGTCTTTTTTACGGCGTGTCTGGATAAACTATATAGAATATATACAGCGTTTACGCCTGTGGTTTTGTCTAAGCTGTAGGTACTAAAAAAACTTACCAGGAGCATTTTTGTTGTTAACATTCAAATGCAATCTTTGTATTTAATACACATACAACTTTTGCTCAGAAAAGCCAGCCCCGGTACGTAGGCAAGCCGTCCAAACGCTCGCTCTGTAAACGGCCTTAGATATCTTTAATTGCGTACGACAATCGCACAAATACAAATAAATTAGAACTGGACGTCGTGGGTGTTCCCTTACAAGTTATATCATTATGTTTATTTAGCTATAAACGTCACTGCGCTTCACATGAATAAGGAAATAACAGACATTACGTTTAATTGGTGTATTAATTTGGTTAAAATTCATGGCGCTTATTTAGAGAATACTAAATGGGTAATACAATAGGAATTAACACGCGTGGGTTCCACATTATGACGTTGTTTGCAAACGTAGTGATAACAATAAAAAAAACAATATTTATTAACAAATCATGATAATTCGTTACGAATTTAACGATTGTGTCTGTTACATTTAGGTCCCTCAATAATAAAACTTGATAATTGTCCCAATTTACGCGATAAAACAATAAATATGACATATAAATCTGTTCAAACACCGTCCAAACCAACAATATTAGTAAATATTTACTCAATAAAAAGCTCATAAAGCACACCGTTCCATCAAAAATAGCCCGAGAAAGAATTTTTATAACACTACGGTGCGCACGCGTTCTGAACTGTCCCATCGCATTTGAATGTGCCACCTTCCCCCCAAGGGGAGGGGGTTAAAGAAGACGTATCTCGGCACCACGATCCATTGTCCATTGTTTTTGCCCGATGTTATTTATGACAGACGACATTCGTTCCCTCTCGCTCCCCCCCGCACGCGGGCGCACCCCTCTCGCTCCCGCAAGGCTTCCGTCCGGTAATGCTATACCTAATAAATTACGATTCAAAAGATTATTTATTAGATTATTCATGGCGAGGTATTCTTGTGCCGTATTGGTTTGAAGGACATTTGCTGTTGGATTTGGTTTTTTTGGTGATTGATTTGTGGCTGCGCCGCGAACAATAGAACTTGTGCCTGCTGTATGTTTACTAAAGGCGGTATTAAATTACATTCTATGCGCGCTTGAGAGATACACGTAATTTATTGTTGGCCGTATTCTTCAATACTATCGACATACAGCACCTTATCACTTATATAACTCATACGACGATAAAGTCTCTATTAAATATAAGCATAAAGCGCCTCAAACGAATGACAATAAAAATACGTAAATAATTAGATATATTCTTATAAAATCTTAATTTTATCGTGCGTACAAGTTTAAATGAAAAATTTCTTAACACGCATATGAAAATAACTATAATGTATAAATTATATGTGCCTACTCGCCTAATGAGAATTAATGGCATATACTAAAACGTAATTATAACGCTAAAGAACCTCAACATAAAGACAAAAAACATGAAGCGACAGATGTACTTTAAATTATGATGATTGTCCCGCCGTATCAAAGAGCGAACCTATAAAGATATCCCAGCCGCAGTGATGGGCCCATTAATTAACCTTAAAAGTTTTAATTAAAAAATAGAATCTACAAGGAGACAGACGCGCCGACGAATTCAAAATCCCTCGCGTCTCAACCGCTATAAATAATTGGGACAATACCCCCCACGCGGCCCCTGGATAAGTGTCTAAAATTTTCACAATCCGGCAATAAAAAGATAATTTATTAGAATAGCTCTTATTGTTTTCGTTATTTATGTGTATGGAGTAATGTAATCTAGGGTCCTAAATAAATAATTTCCCTCTAATGTCCTCCTTGCCTAATCTCCCCGGCCGGGACAGTCCGCGTTCGCGCCACTTAATGGCCACCGAAGGTATTTTTAGGTATAAACATGATTTGTTGTCGCTCTCTGACAGAATTTAATTTTCTCTGCGCAAATCTGTAAATAATTCTAATGAGTCATCCTCGGATCGAGGGCTTATACTCGGAATAAATGAACTTTTTACATATTCTTATAAAAAAAACGATATATGAAATAATGTGAATAAAATCAAACTAACACATCAATACCCGTCATAGTCATCATAACAATTTTTTGTTAAATGAACAATATGACGTTCTCAAATATAACCTACAATTAAATCTTTAACAACTACTTAAAAACCCAACCACCTACCCACCGCGGTTTTTAACAAAGATCAAGCAGTAAACTCCACATCACATGCAGATCGCCCTGTCTGGAGGTTAGTGGCTATTCCAGAAAATTAGTGGCCTCCCCCCTAGGGGTAGGGGGGCTGCATGATTTACACCACTATAGCATTATGAGTTTAATAAACAGGCCGTTTGTCACCGCGAGACTGCGCGTCGCCGCTCTTGCGTTCAAATAATTCTTACGATATGCTTTTCATGACGTTTATGGTCATCTAGCTAACATTGTTGTATATTCCGTATACAGTTTTAGCAAAATTGGTTTAGTACTTTTTGAGCATGAAGTTATATATAGGTAATAACTAGTACATGTGCGAAATAATGTTACAAATAAAACTAAATGTACTTAAAATAACATAGTTAATTCGTTTCCCCAAATCGTAATTTTACAAAACAACGATCATCAATGTTTAATAGAAAAGTTAGTAATTATTCCAGCTGGAAAAGTTCAAAATAACAGGGTTAAATGTGAGACCATCGTAACATTGAAGGACCTATATTCTCGATATTAAGGTTTTTGTTTCCATAAAAAAGTATCTAAAATTTTGAAAAATTACCTTCCACTCACTTGTCCTTTTACTTACTATATTTAATATTAAAATCGAGAACACAATCACGAATACCTGACCAGAACGGGGGTCGCACTTCCGTCCATATAGTTTCACCCCTTGGCTTTTAATTATAATACTTTATGGGCCAATAAATCACGCTGCCCGCCCCTCTGAGGATATCGCATCGATTCTAACTCACTATAACTATATAATTATTATAATACTGATGCATGTTTCT
Organism: Zerene cesonia; assembly: GCF_012273895.1. NCBI lineage: Eukaryota > Metazoa > Arthropoda > Insecta > Lepidoptera > Pieridae > Zerene > Zerene cesonia. The sequence continues at coordinate 599,758 of NC_052121.1, read as the reverse complement.
TTGTTTGATGTGTGTCCTTTGGTCGTTGGTGGTCGTAATTAAACATTGAATTTGGTACTGCATATTATATTTTATGTGGAAGTAAATAAGGAACTAATTATATTGCACGTTAAACGCGAAAGTTAACTTGGACAACATATTGAATATGCTGTTTATAACAAACTAGTTTCATATGGATTTAACGTAACCCACTGGTTGTACACTTGTACACTTACAAGTTATCAGCCTGGAGGAAATTATTTACCAAATTAGCGTCTGGCTCAAACCATACACCCAAACTTACTATTATATCATATGTAGCTGTTCAAACTCCCTTTTTCAAATGTTATCAAAATCGGTCCATTACTTTTCCGTGTTTCTATACCAAATATACTTTAATACCGATTTATAATAACATTACATACAAAAGTCTACTGATAATTCAGCTTACACTAGATCCACCCTCAAAAGTGAGTCGGTAAGGGAAACAAATTTGACACCTACCTGACCTTAATGGCGTCTAATTTATCAACAGGTCCTGAAACGGGCCGTTCGTGAAAATCGACCATTTTAATATGTAGATGTAACAAGGAAACTGAATGATTAACATAGCTGTTAATGTTCGAACGTAAACGAATAATGTATAACACTTACGTATGATAGACGCAATGTATGTGAATCAGAAGACGCATTTATAATAAGCGTTGAAATTTGAGATGAGGCCTGAATGAAACAACAATAAACTCCGCTAAATTTGCATTTCAAGACGTACTAAGAATAGTTTTAAAATAAAATTATTTTATGAAAAATTTCAGAGGAGTACATTATTTTACGCTTAAATCAGCAAATGAAGTTTTGTCGGACATAGGTCTCACTCGGCAGTTAATATAATACAGTTGTAGTAAACTTATTCAAACATGAGTTTAACCCAGCAGATGTTACAATCACCAAACCTCACAGAACCAGAACCCACCATCCATCAGGGACTCCCGCAATCGATACGTAGCGGCAGACGAAGGCGCACATTACCGTATTTTTGAGAACTTCACCACTCATAAACATCGCACGAAATGAGCACTAATTTCCCTCCACGAAGAGGGAGCTCCTCATAAACTTGTCATATTCCCTCCCCCCGCGAGAGGCGTGCCAAGTTTGCTCAACTGACTACTCACTTCAGGTGGTGGTGGCTGCAAGACTTTTTGCATTTGTTTCAATAAATATAAAGATATGGTTTTCAAAAATAACTCTGTGCGAAATATATACCTAGAAGAAGCATATTTATATAATATTAATATAATTACAAATTCATTGCAATAAATTGTAATAAAAAATGTAAATATTTAAAAATATTAAAATATTTGATAACGCACAGTAATTATAACCCAATGTATAATTTAACAAGCTTTTTAGTTCATCCAGTAGCACTTCATGTAATTGAACTAGCTTTAAGAGTACAACAGTATCAACACATCCCCAAAAGAATGCGGCTTCGGCGAGCGAGTTTCCACCAAAACTGAAAATACTCTCGTCATATCTGCCTGAACCAACGCACATGACAGACAGAAGGCGGATTTATGTGTTTACTGCATAAATCAGACGATACCGCCTTTTTCCTCTTGTAATAACGTAACTGATATATCTGTGTTGTTATCCCATGTACGAAAGAGTCTGTATTGTACTTGCTAAACATCCAAATGAAACTCAAGAATGTAAATTCAAAATAAAAAATTAATGCGGCGGTCTAATTAATTAAATTTTTTGTCGAAATTGTCACATAAATTGTTCAAAAATATGTGATAGAAACAAACAATAATTTAAAGTGAATTTAATTGATGCAAGATACTATGAACAACAAACTTCTGCAAAAAAATTGTACAAGTATAACTCATAGTCGCACTTGTAAGTTATGCTTGCTTAGAACTAAGTAATTAGAGCTATGGCTCTAATATTATAAATAATTTTAATTTATAAATATAATAATAATAATTTTTAAAAATAAAATAATAATTTTTTAAAATTATTTTGATAAATAACCATCAATCCTACTAATATTATAAATGCGAAAGTTTATAAAGATGAAATTTGGTACGTAGACAGCTGGACAGCTGGAATAAGATATAGGCAACTTTTTATCCCGATATTCCTACGGGATACGGACCAACGCGGGTGAAACCGCGGGGCGCAGCTAGTTTGTTATAAATAAAAGTGATTTCAAAACGTTGAGTATGAGTACACCCTGAGTTTGAGTTTGAAATAGTTGGCAACACCGTTTCTCACCAATCCCCGCCGCATCCACGCTCTGCTATATTATATAACATCGTGATTGATTGGACTGAAAATAGTATTTTAAAACAGGTCGTGTAGATATTTTGACGACAATAACGCTTGTTTTATTAGTTCGGGAGTCGCGTAGGATGTTTCTGTTTACGACATTATCGAACCAACGATCTACGAAACGTAGATGCGGCAGTATGCTGCGATGACTCATAATTTTTCGATATTATTTTGTACGATCAAATTAAGGTTTCAACGTTGGCTATAGTAGTAGTTCTATTAAATTATTTTTTATGGATAAAGCGCGTGAATTAAATATTATTTTTCAAATTTCATCATAAACACTGGATTGGATAGACATTACAATATAATTTAAACAAAACACAAAAATTTTCAGAAAAAAAAATGTGAATTTTTTTTTTTGTGTTATTACTATAAATCTTCTTAATTCTTACCTGAAAAATCCAATTTATTTTTTTTCATAGTTAAGTACAGTAAATTGGATTTCTTAAGCAAACAAATACGGTAAAAAGTAGTTTAAATTGACCTAGGTTGGTCAGTACTAAGCTTCGTAATGTTCATCTTTACCTCACAGAACTATATGCCCAATTCATGTCTATTAAATGTTTTTAGCGCGACTTTTATCAATTGTCGAAATAGATCATACCCATCTCTATCTAAACCCTCTCGGTATCCACATAATAATTCTAGGCTCTATCAAACTCTACCAGCTATGCGATACAGGTGACTCGTCTCTATAGGTCTCTACGAAATAACTGTCCAACTCTACATCCTACATCCGCGCGCTCCGGCGACTCCGCGGACACGCAACTATTCCCGAAGTGCTCTATAAATATAGTTTATGGCTCTATCAATCCAGTTCACAACAGCTGGCTCCCTCGTTTGGGGACGATGATAGATCTCGCGACAAACACACAGACTGCATGGACGGCGTAAACTTTTCCCCGACTTCAAATAAATTATACATATTTATCACCACCTTAGAGCGTGTCTCTATATAATGGAGAGCGATTGGTTATTACGGAACTCTTTTAGGTTTAAATTAGTACGTGACTAAGATCTAGATAGAGGTAACGTATTAAGGGACCGTATATATGAAATATGAAGTAAATAAATACGCATGGAGCAAGCAATGGAAAACAGAAAAGAAAATGAAAAGCATACGTATATATGTGACCAGTACAATATAGTTACTATTTTTTCTTACTATTATGCTATAATATGCTTTAGTTTTTTGCATAGTTTAACTGAAAAACAAAATTAGTGGTTATTCAAAACCAACAAACTGATTTCTCCGCGTATAATCAGGACATTGTTTGAATTTCCAAAGACCGTTTTCACAAATCACAAGTCTGAACATCATTCTCATTTTTTTTACTGACTTTTGCAAAAAAATAAGGAAGTTTTCAATTCGACTGTTATTTATTTTGTTACAAAATAACTAGATGGATTTTCAGCCTATAGCGTTTTTTTTTTATCTATATATCTTATCAGCATAGTTTATGAATATAAGGTAAAATATATATTATTATAAGAAATTGTATGTTTATATATATTACGCGTGTAAAAGTTCAAACTGATTCTAAAGCAAGTGTTATTTCATACAGACAAATGGACGGATACAAATACAGCTAACAATTAATTACAGTTGTTTAGCACTCACTAAGATTGCTTACTAAAATATTCTTCATAAATGAACGTAAGGTTAGCAAAAATATAACAATACAACGACTTAACAACCGTTCGGGAATCCAAACAAATGAACCGGTTGAAAAAGCACAATAATTGTCAAAAACGTTTCAAACTTATCCAAAGTTAAATACAGTGAGAAAGTGCTATCTCGAACACGCCTGCACTTCTTGACAATCGATTGACGGGTGTCGGACCCACCTTGCAACCCCGCCCGATGCAACCCCCATCCTCAATCCCCGACCCCCCTGACCCACATACGCTGTATTTATAATAATTGAAGCTAGCCAGCGAATTCGAATGAGTCGTAAATTGGTCACGTTTATATGATAATGCATGGGCTTATCTTTCTTTACGAGTTAGAAGTTTTAAGTTAATTCAGTTTATACGCTGACTGGGCCAACAATATTGTGCACGATATTGTGAGGTCCGGTGGAGACGTCAGAGCGTCGCTTGTGCTGCACCGACGCTCGCAGGTGACTGGGAGGCGTTGTGATCTGATATTGCACACAGAGATGTTGTGATGACTTTGTTAGGGATTTTTTTATTATCCAAACTTATTCTAAACCTTAAATATCTAGAATCTAGATACCAAAAAACGGCGAAATAAAGGTTATATAAAAATAACAAAAATAAAAACATAACATACAAATTTGATCTCAATTCATGTGAAACAAATATCAATTACTACATTTTAATTAAGATAATTAAACAAAAAACATAATTAATTTGAATATCTACAGTTAACCAAATACACCATTGAAATGTGCCGAATAGTTGGCCACATACCTAACTAACAAGTCAATGTAGAGAAACTTGGCCATTAGCTAGCCATCTTTGTATATAACTAACTCAGCCCACAGCTTCACTTGCGTGATTCGGGACTGAATACTTATAAGCTATCCGATAAACAATTTTTTCATGAAACACGCGTGTAGCAAACATGCGTTGAAAATTTTTTTTCACTAATATTACTTACAATTTATTATAACACTAGCTGTTACCCATAGCTTCACCTGCGCGGTTAAAATCAATTCCGTGATGCAAACTTTCATCCCCTATTTTATTCCCTTGAGGGTAGAATTTATAAAAATCCTTTCTAAGCACATGCCCACATTTTAGTGGTTATCTGCATGTTAAATTACAACCTGTTCGAACCTGTCGTTTGGGCTGTCCGTTGATACATTTTACCTTTTCGTTTTATATGTTAGAATCATCATCATCATCAATCATCAGGCAAACAAACAGACTCAATGTCTATAAATATAATAATAATATAAATTCATTTATTCGATAAATAATCGCCCATAAGAGAAATAACGTTATATAAATAATTTTCTTTTGCCTTAATATCTACACATTTTTGAATTCACTTTAAAGGCTCGAAACTTTACATGAATCAATTTTAAAGTTGATATAGTCGGCGCATTAGTTATAAAACTAACAACACAGCCACGCGACGCCCCTGTCAACATTCAATCGTTGCAAGTCGATGTTATATAAACACTTCACTTACGTATTTAAATAATAAATAAATGGAATAAAAATCGTTTATTTAGCAAAAATACATAGATTCAACACAAATCAAACACGACGATCGCCTTAACTAGGAATAAACCTTTGCTTTAATTTGTATTGATATCATTCAATTAAATACATTCTGAATTTGTGGCTTATAATTTAGTCACTTATCATAACTATTTTAGATTGAGTTTTATAGAAATTCTCTACTAGTATAACTAATATGAAAACAACTCTGTCTGTGTCTCTTTTTCATGTCTAAACTACTGAACGAATTTGCATGAAATTTAGTACATACATAGTTTGAGACCCAAGGAGGATATAAGTTAATTTTCATTCCCGACATCTTACAGGAACTATATGGAAAATCCTCGACTACGCGGGCGAAGCCGCGAACGTAAACTCGGTAAATTGATAAAACACGTCAGCGTATTTATTCATTTCACTTAATATTTCATCACACGATAAAACTTACTATAATATCAAAAAAATAGCTTTTTCAATTTAATTGTGTTAAAAAAAACGTAACAACATTAAACCTACTCGGATCTTTCAATAATAAAACTCGATTAAACCGATCGCACAACAAAAACAGCAGTAAAGCACACATCAAACGATACATTTAAAACATCGCAACAACACTTGCAAACAAATCAAGTTGCAGATGGCAGCGACAGAGCCTCCCTCAGCCCTGTCTTAAATTATGTCCGCGACGTGGTAACTGGTAGCGAAGTTGGGAGCCGATGGTGTGGGGCACTCAGCTATCGGGAATGTGGGGATGGGAGTGAAATATATAGCTTGAAAGATTGAAAGATTCGTAGTCATACCAATCTGTATTTAAAAATAAAACTGGAGTGTACGTTTGTAATATTTAAAAACGCGCTTTTAACTTAAAGTGGATGTATATGTACAAACGTAACATTTAGTCTGTTTGTGCTCTAACGAATTGACCGAATTTGACGAGACTTCTACTGGCAGATAGAGCTCTATTAAGGAATAACTTGGACACCACGGCACGGCAACATGGTATTAAGATATCCGTTGATCTTACACCTACACTATTGAACCGATTTGTTAATTATTTACCGAAATACTATGTCATCGCCTGAAATATGATTCAAGCAAATATTTTACCGGTGCAAGTGTATGAAGATAAGCGAGATTTACTATACATTGAATTAATCCATATTTTATACCAAAGCATTATGTAAATTCAACAAAAAACAGCTGCAATTGCCACAACAAATGTATTTGAAACTCGATAAAATTAAGTATTATCATTACTACAACAGTATATCACTTACGGCGGAGGCAATAAAAATGCCAGCACACGATTTATCGGAACCGGTGACAAGATCTCGCTAAGTGTTATATCAAATAACCTTTACCTCCCAGCAGACAATCGCGCCGGTAGTCAGCTCCGTGACATGTCTCGCGAAGGGTTGAACCACTTAAATAGTTAGCACAGTCGTCTTGGGAGACAAAAAAAAATTACCCCGTAAATATATTTTTATAACTTTTCGAAAATATCCGCCACAGATAACATTTCTTCTCAACCCCTTGACGTTATCTTTGACGCGGGCCATTTTCCATTCTTGACACTTGTTCAAATGATATTTTTTTTTAAATAAAGCCACATTGACGTCGGTCGTAACAAAAGCTGTTTTTAACCTTGTTACTCTTTATGCTTTACGTACCGAAATTGCAAATAAATTATAATTGAATTGAGAAAACGACAAAGAAAACTCGCAATATATTTTCCATACTATTTACCAGTATAAAGTGAACAATACCACAACCAAAACAAAAGAGTCCACAAGCAGTAGAAATTACGTTTCGTTGCCGAAAGGAAGAAAGCAATAAATTGAAAATATCATACAAGACAGACGTCTAAAGAACGAAAAGTGCAGGTAGACTCGATTGATCTGCGGCCGGACCCTCCCCCCACCCCTCCCACGGCCGACTGATAATGCGACGGACATTATTTGCGAGGGGGGTGATTATGCCTGCATCTAGATATATGAGTGATGGGAAGACATCTAGACGAGTATCATACGTAAAGAAATGAAAGACTTTAACGGATTTTAAACGTGTTTCAGTCTCCCCGTGACCACGCTCGCTGTAGTGTTTGAAACGTCGGGTTAAATATTGTATTAATAAGTCGCGTTAGTTTAATTTGTAGAGGTTTAAATTTTGTTTTAAGGTATCCTAAATAACAATTTCATAGCTACTTATTAAATATGTTACACATACATCACACTTTAAGAAGTATATAAAATGACGTAAGACGCCTAATTAACAATTTACATTTTCTTATCAATAATAAATTTACATCACAAAAGGGTTAAATGTCTTAAAATCACCAATATTTGATTACACAAATTCTTACAAAATTTATTCAAAACTAATTTCTTTAAACCCCAACGACCTAAGATGAAACAACGGTAACGAGAAAGTATAATTTGGAAATCTAGCGTCTAGTTGCAAATTAGTGAAACACTCGTCCCGGCTCGCCCGACTCCGCATCCGTTGTACGGTGACCACACGTTCGTATGGCCACTCCTTAATACAAAACAATATATATACAAACAATATTTCATTCAGTCTTATGGATGAAAGTGCGTTAAATACTACTGTTTGTTTGGTTTGTGTAATAAATATGAATTAGTCTGGACAAGAAAGCAAATAACTCTCAATTTTGTTTTAAACTATAACTTCCATTAACTGTACTTTATGCCTCTCTATATGCATATTTACATCTTAAGATCTAAAAGCAGTAATACACTGACTGTTCTATTTACTTCAGTGTTATTGTCTTACATAAGTATCGACACTACGCCCTAAACAAATAGACAGAAATTGTAATACAAAAACAGACATTCAAGCAGGCATCTTCATAATTATAACAAGCCTAAAATTTGTTAGCTACGCCGCCGAAATAACCAAATAGTATAAAAACACGTTTAGAAAAGTCCCCACTATCCCAAAAGCATATACACCCAGCTGGACACTACCGGACCCCGTCTTGCCGCGTTTGACTGAGCAGAATCACTCAAAAGTTTTAATGCCGCTTCCGTGCGCGCGTGTGTGTGCACCCACACCACTCGCCCACACCCCCCGATGTGTGTCAATACATGAGAGCATAGTATTTACGTTACTTGAAAGGACTTGGAAATTGTATGAAATTTCGCGTGGACGTTTTGTAAATTTCGTGTTCCCAGTGAGTACCTAGTGGGTGATGGTGGCTGTCGGCTTGGTGGACGTGTGCTCAATTACAGTTATGAATTTGTATATACTTGAATACGTAATTGTCGTTTATGAATAATTTAATTCGATTTTACTTAATTATAGAAAAAGATCTTTGTAACCTATCGACTGGGTGTAGCGACACCGTTTTTTAATCGCACAAGTGAAAAGTTTTTTCTATGGAGCGAATATGCTACTTTCGGGGCCTTACCGTCCAGCTAGTCGTGGAGACTGGTCGAGGATTCTCCCTTTATCGATGGAGGAATTCCACCTTCCTTCCACCACAGGGTGATCCGATTTTAACGATTCTTTTTATATTTGAAAACTGACCTTCCGTGTCCATATCCATTTAATTTGATCTAGTTCTGACAACTTAGGACATTTAAACCTTGGTAAAAACAATTATATTAACCGAAAATACAAAATTCCAAAGCAATTTATTCAGCACATACAATAAAAATTGCCTCAAATCGTTAAAACCACTAGAAACAAATTGTCAACTGGATATTAATTTAACATTGTGATATAAATGACAGCGGATTTAATTAGCCAAGCCCGATACGTCACTGTTCAAATGAAAAGTTGATTGAATTGATCGGTGTCTAACCGCACGGACTATCTGTTAATACCCAATTATGCATCCCTCGTGATATTTCGATCGGGTTTTTCAGAGATAAATCGAATTTAAGGAAATATTTCTTTTTTGTTTGTTTGTACAGGAACTTATCACGCGCAGAGTTCAGTGAAATAAGTTTGATTTCAGATTTAGCTGGATTATAAATTGAAATAGAAGATTGATAATTAACATTCATTTCCAGTCTTTTTATACGATACGTATTAATTTAATATTATAACTAGCGAAGGAACAGGTGATGTATTTGGTTTTAAATAATCATCGCATTGACACCGGCATGGACAATTTGCTTGCCTTTTTGAGATTTATAGGCTCTTTCTTAATGCTTATATCATAGGCAGATGTAAATACCGATATGTGAGAGGTTGTGTATTTAAGTAGACATAATTATGAACAAAAATGTAATGTATGAAATGTCACAATGAAAACTAATCCAACAACACTTCTTAAGGTAAATCAAGGCGCTTTTAGGGCAAGATAATGAAATATACATACGCTTAAAACGTATCCCTCCTTGCACAATCGGGTAAAATAACATGGTAACGAGAAAAGGAGAAAAACTATGCGTTGCTACGGTTTGGCAAAATGATGCGGGTTCGAATCCCACATTGTGATCAAATTTTCTCTATTCTTTAAAAATGTCTTATTTAAAAAAATAACAAATACACATCGATCCTATCAAAATAAAGCCCCACTTATCGGCACGACACATTGCCCTGCCCTATTTAACTCTCCTTACAATTTCGTAGTCAATTACATGAAAATCATTCAGAATATGAAATTGAGGTATGAATGCACTTATTACATTCGATCAAGCCGTGATCCGCACAATCCAGCGATAATTGGCAAGCTTGGGGCGCCATACGGATGTATGGATGATAGATATGGATGTATGGATGTAGCTCTCGGTTAATATAATAAAATAAGGCACGGTTGCCTTATAAGCTATATTATTTGGGTCGTTTAATGATAAAGTTAGAAAATTATATATCTGAAAACCTTAACAATAGTGCCTAATGCTACAATACTTAGAAGACACATAAACAACACAAACTTCAATAAACAATTGTTTCTTTTTAAAAGGTTCGTTTCAGAAACAGATAATAAAATTCGAAATCGCTGCAATACACTATGTAGGGATGCTCAACAACAATATATATCTAAGTCGGTTGACAATGGTGATCCTTCTAAAACTTGGAAATTCCTCAGATCTTTTGGAATTGGCAGATCCCAGCAAAATTCTTGTCCAAAGACCGCGTACCAGGCCAATGATCTTAATTCCCACTTTTCTAATCCTTCCTTAGATTTCCCTCCTAATCTTAAATCTAATACTTTAAATTATTTAAATAACTTACCCCTCCCTAGTTTTCCTCCTTTTGTATTCAATCATTTTACCGAGTGCAGCGTTAGGAAGGGCATATTGTCAATTACTTCAAAGGCTGTCGGTAGTGACTGCATTGGTCGGAGCATGATCATACCTATCCTTCCGATTATCAATCCTATTATCACACATATCCTTAATTTTTCTTTTTCGTCTGGCACTTTTCCTGATGTTTGGAAAAATGCTCACATTATACCTCTTCCAAAAAATCCGAATCCTTCGTCTTCCTCTGATTATCGGCCAATTGCTATACTTCCATTTCTCTCCAAGGTTCTTGAACGGCTGGTGCAAGAGCAATTGAGTATTTTCCTTAACTCCCATAAGCTCCTTAATCCTTTCCAGTCTGGTTTCCGTCCTGGTCACAGCACAACCACTGCACTTATAAAAATCACTGACGACATTCGGCGAGGTTTTGACAATAAGCAGCTTACTATTCTTACGTTGCTTGACTTTAGTAACGCTTTCAATACTGTCGATCGTGACATATTGCTGGCTTTGCTGCGGTCTCTCAATTTATCTGCACCGGCTATTGATTGGGTAGATAGCTACCTAAGGGAACGTCGGCAACGTATACAGTTTGAGGAGCTTTCATCATCTTGGAGCAATGTTTCGGCTGGCG